>NC_086204.1:15820000-15857500 GCF_035770615.1 Melospiza melodia melodia | reverse complement strand
ATTGAATGCTCTTTTTTGACACTCTATTGAGTGAACAAGGAATTCAAAGAGTTTGAACTCGAACAAGTTTTCTGCCTCAATAGGCCATAATCAGCCCCAAAGAACTGAGTACTACTCAGTGTAGTGGTCTGCTCTCAAGGCTAACCAGGGTGTTTTTTGCCTCCTATTATAATACGCATCAAAGCAAGAGCTCTTATGCTGCCCTTCCTCTTATCAATTCTGCTAAACCCCAAAACTCTTAGGGTTATTTCTAAAAACCCTAAAAGAGTTATGTAGCATTCTCAAATATCAACAACATACAGAGCAGTGCAACATACCTTGAAAAAGAAGTCTAGCTGCAGAGCAGATGACTATGACTGAAATAGAAGAACTCATTGCTGATTTTGTAGTGAATACAGCATTGTATACTAGAGCATGCTGGGCTTTAATAGAGTGTCCTGACTTTCTTTATGATTTATGGGGAATTTCTTCAGGCATAAGCAATCAAGCACTTTAAGCCCTAGAATTCCATCTCTTTGAGTTCTTGACTCAATGTCAGTAAGACTAAACCAAGATTTTTAGGTGGACTTCAGTTATTTTAATTTTTTTTATTTTCTGATTTGTAATACCCAAACATGTTTCTATACATTGTTAACTATTCACTAAGGAATTACTTCTGCTGTGCTCCGGTAACATTGACTACGGGTCCACATAAGTCTCTGCACATTTGAAAGGATGAAGCATAATATTATATTTCTTACAAAGAAATGCTACTCTCATATCTTACAGATATAACCCATGACATTGTGCCATTTTGCTTTATTAGCATTTATTTTTATAATCTCTTATCTAAGGAAAATATAATCCAGTTAATCAACATCACTGCACTTTGTTTTCTTAGGAATTACGTTAATGAAATTCCTACTATACACTAGCAGGGGAGCCAGCACAGCACCACACTGCTACAGCAGCCCCACACCCTGCTGGCTTTCACCACAATATTGTACTTTGCTACCAACATGTTGACAAGATATACAGGTTATACAGGCCTGTATCAGCTGTACCTGCAGACACAGATGACCAAAGGATGATTCATTCAAGCTGATAAACTCTGCCCCTGTTCTGGCATCATCAGGAATCAAATCAATCCATACAGCCTGGCATGGCTATGAAACACAACAAGAAACATGTGAAGCTGCACGTTCAAACAGGGTAAGCCCCGGCACACACAACCAGACCAGCAATTTCCCTGCCATAGCAGTGCTCCGGGCCACTGGCCAGAGGCAGCAGGAGCCTCAGCAGGGAGGGCTGGTCCCACAGGGGCCACAGCAGCCCTCTGCCCACCCAGAGAGGACATGGCTGTACAGGACCTTGCTCTGCATGGGCACACATAGCTCCCAGGGTCATGCACCCCCAGGGACCCCTCTACACTGCAGGAGCCCCTCCTTGGTGCCCCTCACAGCCATGACCTTCTCCCCATGGTGGGGAATACATTTCCCACAGAGGGACTTCCAAGGTCCCTCTGAATGTGGCAGCGCTCTCAGCACTGTGCATCATCCAGATGAGCGTGTCTTGCGCTCCCACCACCAAACTCTATCTTCTCTTCATTATTCTTAATTTACATATATCTTTAAACAGCCTGTTGTAAAGCTTGTCAAGACTCTGGCACCAGAATGATTTCAAATCTTTTAATCTAGGATTTTGGGGGGGTTTTAATTAATTTATTTCTGACCCACCTGTGGATATCCCACTCTTCTCCTGATCTCTATTAAATATTTAGACACTTTTAAGATAAGCCTTTTTGCCAGTGAGGAAACTGGCAGAGTTTAAACAGCAGTGGCCCGTTAACTGAAAAGATTATTCATAAGATACCTGAGCTTTAATGACTTTAAAACCAATATTTTTGGTATCATAAGCATGTAGAATTTTTCCATTAGAAAAAAATTATTTGTCTAAAGACTAATGGACTGAACTTGTAGGTTATGTACGTATCTCCCTTTTTAAAAGTTTCCAAGCTTATAATTTCACAACTAGATAGTTAAATCAGGGAGGGGGAGAAATCATTGAGATATTAAACACGATTTGCCAGGTATGTTCAGTGTGGAAGACTACACGAGCTGCATAGAAACAAAAACCTTCCTGAAACCCTGGGGAGATACTTGTAGTCAAACACTTGCTTCTGCCCCTCCTGGCGATGAGAGTATTGTGTACAAACACCATTTTACACCACCAAGCACAAAAGAAAGGTCAGTCCCACAAAAACTCCTCCCCTGGAGCAGCTGGTTTCCTCCACATTACACTTAAGTGAAAGGAGCCATATATGGTTTTGGAGCCTCTCTGTGCTGGTGACAATGTGCCCTGTCACCCACCTCTAAGGGGCAATTCACATTTCTGCAGGGGCTCTGGGGTGGAGGCTGGTGCCCCTCATTTGCTACCGCTGAAGTTTCATTGCCTGATTTCCTGCCTTATAAAATAGTTAGGTTTCTGCTTACATGTGAAGAATTAATTTATGTCCAGTGCAACATGTGAATGTGTTGCTAAAAATGTTTGAACTTTTTAAAACTAAGTCACTTGTGATCACATTGTGAACTGCAATGATTTCTTTTTTGATTAAGTTCCCATTACCATTTGACTGAATATACAGTTAACATTATTTCTTAAGCAAAATATTTACTGGGGGAAGACAGATACTATATTTATAAGCTTTATTTAATATTATTTGTTTCAGGTGACAGTATACTTATAATCTAAACCTCAGTTTTTTCATTAGAGAAACTGTAGAGAGTATAAAATACAGCATAATAATCTAATCTTCTAAATTGATGTTTCTTTTCTTTAGGCTTACAATAGCATGGATCATCTGAAACATTGCCTGCATAAATGTATCATTTGTCACAAGCTAAAAACTGTCATCATTAAGTTGATTAATCAAATGCTGTTCTAAAAGATGGATTGAAACACAAAACACTCAGTCTAGTGCCATATAATGAAGAGATTAATTTGAGGCACAAGACAACCAATTTAGTATAACTCTATGCTCATGCTTTATTTAGAAAGCCATCAATTAGTATATTTTTTCCTTGATGTACTATTTTGTCATTCTAAACAGTGTGAAGGCGATTTGCTCCAAAGTCAATTTGCTCTCTGTAAACAGAAAGGGTTAGTTAAGCATCTTCATGCTCTGCAATTCTACAAACTGTCATCTTAACATGGAGGGCACAAAGAAAATTAATCATGGGGTAAAATGCACAACAGAGTTACTCCTCTCATGTTAGCACTAATTTCCTTTTGATAATGTAATTATAGTTCTGGTAGCAGAAGTGACAATAAGAAAAGTCTCAAAAACATTTCATTCCTTCATTATCTTGGATCTCTCTTCAGAATTAATACAGTCTATATGCAGACACAAGTCTCACACAAGTGCCCAAACAAAGTTGAAAAGACACAAAACTTTTATTATCTACCAAAGTGAAAAAAGATCAAATGGTGTGTCAAGGTATCTTTTCCGGGCCCTTAGTAAAAATCACGGGGCTGTGATGGATTAAAAGCATATACAGCACCACTACCTTCCCTTCACAAACACTTGATATCTCAAGTGCTATTAATAATCAGCATCCAGAAGAACACAATCATTTAATCATCAAATCATTCAGCAGTGCAGGGACGGTGCAATGAGTTGATGAGTCACACAGGTTATCCCACCCTGGCCTCGCTGTGCACACAGGCACTGGCCATGCCCCAAGCCTGAGGGCCAGCCTGGGGGCTGTGGCACTGCCAGGGGCCCAGCACAGAAGCACAGGGCCAGGGACACCGCTGCTGGGGCTCCAAGGCCCTGGCATGGACACCCAGGGTGACTCCCAGCAGCACTGTAGGCCCAGCACAGACACAGTGACTCCCAGTAGCGCTGTAGGCCCCAGGACAGACACAGTGACTCCCAGCAGCACTGTAGGCCCAGCACAGACACAGTTACTCCAGCAGCGCTGTAGGCCCAGGAGAGAAGCACAGACACAGTGACTCCCAGCAGCGCTGTAGGCCCAGCACAGAAGCACAGACACAGTGACTCCCAGCAGCACTGTAGGCCCAGCACAGACACAGTTACTCCAGCAGCACTGTAGGCCCAGCACAGACACAGTGACTCCAGCAGCACTGTAGGCCCAGGACAGAAGCACAGACAGGATGACTCACGGCAGCCCTGTTTCGCACACCTTACAGGCCCACGGCCTCCTCCGCACCCAGCTCACTCCATGGTGCATCCCCAGCAGGCCACAGTGGCATTCCCTGCTACGGGTGATGCTCACACTCACAGGCACAGAAACAGTCTCCTCATTACACCAAATAAGGATTTTTAAAATGTTAGCTTATCAAAAATACACTAGAGGAAAAAGAAACAGCATGGATGTTACCCCCTACTAATGAGGCACTAATGCATAATTATTATAATACACACACTTCTCTCCACAGAGGAATATTTATAAACACTGAAACAGTTGAGTTTGCACTGGAGTCATACATACTATTTGTTTTTGCTCCAGCAGTTTGTGAGTTGGGTTTGTGTTTTTTCCTTACACCAGTGACATTTAATGCCTTTTGTAAGGCTATATAAAAAAAATTTAAAATACTAGTAAAACCTGGGCTTTACTGCTTGCTGCCCTAAATGAGAATATAAAAACACCACAACTAAAAGCATAACTGTTATTAAAGTATTCAATTACACCAGGTTTGGTTTTCAAGAGCAGGACTTTTAGGAGGGATCAGTAGTGGAACTACTGGAGGAAAAGCTGACATTAGCTATGACTGAAAGATGGACAGGAGTCCAAAAAAAAAAAAAGAAAGCTACAGCAATGCTTTCCACTCCCTACTCGCTCTCCTGTGCAAAGAGGTCACTCGTGGCAGACACAGGCAAAACCCCCAGATGCTGAACCCCACCAGAGGTAGCTCCCACCAGCTAAAGCCCGCTCCCCAAGAGGAGGATGGGGGCAGGTGGTCAGGACTCTGCTCCTTAGGACAAAGGAATCCATGGCTGCCTGCCAGGGCATCCACATGCCTGTTCTTACAGCGTGACTCTGCCTCCCTGTTCTCTCCTGTTAGGTCTATAAGACTGAAAACCCTGCAAGGTGGAGAAGCATCTCTGAAGGCCAGGTGGTGCAGGACAGCAGCAGGACCAAGCCAGGTGTGCTGCACAGCACACCAGAATCACTGGCAAGCATCTGGGTGGAGTTTGGGCCCAACTGCATGGCTAAATAAAAATAAATTTCCATGAACATTTAAATGTTGCGGAACGATCCCAATAAAGCACCCAAATCAGAGCCAGGAGAGTAGACCTAGCTAGGCAGAGAAGGCAGGGTTGCATGTCATTTAAAGTTGAATATCAATAAATTGCATATATTAAAGAAGACAGACAACCATCCCACCTGCCAGTGCAGCCATCTTCTGTACCTTAAATTTATAATTAAGTTCTCCATAATAAAAGCTGAACTCATTTAACTGGGTTTAGCTTATGGAGCACACTAAATAATATTAACTAGGAAAACATATCAAGGGGAGTGAAATTAGGGATACAAAAAGCTCTTGGGAAAATGGAAAATATTAAACCACTACATATTTTTCCACTGCCTAGATGCGCTGTACTTGAGGAAACATTCTCCATCACCTTGACAGCATCCTTCCTTTCTGTATACTGAAGTTTATTTACCTGAATTATTAATGCTGCTTTTGTTTGTAGCTATATCTTAATTTTCTTCTTTTCGTTCACCTGTCATGATTGTTTTGATTCACATCCCAGAATGATGCACAAAATATTTCCTTTGGAAACACTGTAGTGTCACCAATATTTTTGCTCTGTTAACAGATTATTCTTTCTTCACAGTAAAACCAGATCATATCTTTTTTTTCATGAAAACTGTCAATCACTGAGATTATGCTTTAAATGTATTGAGCGGATAAAAGATAGAATTTAAACTACATATCATATGTCAGCAGAGAACACCGAGTGCCCTGCAAATAGGGAAAGCACACAATTCTCTCCTTCTAAATGAAAAATACAGCCACAGTGACAAACAAGATATCCTCAAACAATTAGTGACGATCATGACAAAATTCTTTTGCATATGATGTGGAGTAATGCAGCTACAGTACTGTATTTATTATTTGTAGAAAAAAGCAGAACTAAACCCTGTGGATTTTATTATACATTCAGTCTTATTTGTTGTTTCTTCTGCCTAGGCTAAGATTCTGGAGAGCAGAGAGATGCATTTATGTTTAAATGGTATTGTTTTACATATTAAGAGCTGAAAAAAATGGAGGTAAAGGATTGCAGTAATTTAAAGAACTTCAAATGAATGTCCACAAATTTTATAATGCAGGAAAAAAAAGAAAAGAAAGAATGATGCTATACTGAGAGAATATAAAGTTTTAGTGATATTTCTTTTAAAATATGTTCTAAAGTTTTTCTTTGGGATGCAGTGTAGAAAGAGCATTTTACTCATCTAGGAGTTACCTGGAATTTATTTTTCTTTCACATCCCTTTTTTTCAAGTATAATGTCTAACCAACTTGTATACAAAATTCAAAAAGATTCTCCTGAACGCACAATATGGAGACACCATATGTACAAACAGCACACAATTTCAAACAGACTAGGCTCATTGGAAAAAAACTTTTTTTTTATTTGCCTTTGATTTCTTTCAGAAGGATAAAATGAAAGGGACAGTGATACATATTTTAAGGCCTGTGAATTCACAATGGGGCTTTAGAATAAAGAGGTAAAAACCTTTGAACTAAACAAAGGTCCATCACAGTGCACTTCTTTTTCACAAGCACCTTATAAAGAAAATTATGCCAGAGAGAGGGCCCAGCTGGCTTTTGCTACTACACCTCTCGTCCACAACACCCCAGCATCCTTCCCAGCCCCTATCAATCTCCTGTATGCCGTGTCATTGACTCCTCTTGGACCTGATCTCTTATCTCATAGAGCTGGTTTTTTAGTGGAATGTCCTGTGAAAGTATCCACTCATGAGCTTACATCTGAGTGTCTCTTTGTACTAAGCAAAGCCTGCAGTCTAGCAGGCTGCATTAACTTGATTAAAGTAGGACCATAGACAGTTACTTAGGCTCTTACTTTGCTCTTAGATTAAAGACAAGGAGGCCTCTTTCTCTCAAGGTTTTTTTCAAAACTGCAACTTTCAAAAGGGTCAGCAAAAGACAAATGCTCTTATAACAGAAGGAAAGAAGCTTTTATAACAAATGATTTCTAATTGCTCCTTTGTTCCAAAAAAGACAGCAGTTATACCAGCTGAAACATAACAATCCAACAGCATTTCTTGATGGAAAGCTTGTACATAGGGCTGCAAAGAAAGAGCTAGGTCCCAGTAATTTCAAAAACATTATTTCCTTGTAAATAACACCTTATTTAATCCACTTAAACCCAGAACATAATCACATCTGACTGGCTCTGCATAATAGTCTATTTTCTAGTGGACCATAGAGTTGCTTGCGCATTTCCTCCATTTCAGCTCTAAGGAGTAGAATAGGGAAAGTGCTCTGCCATGAGTCTTGCCCTCGTGTAGAACATTTTATATTCCAGAACAAATTTTAGTAATGAATCTGTGGGCTATGTTCTGATCTAACGCCACAGACTGGATTATTTCAACATTACAAATGCACAAGGGACATGATCAAAAAAAAAAGAAACAACCAGGCTCATATTTGCAGCAGATAACTGCTGAAAACAGCACTGGCTTTCAAAAAAAAGTCACTTTTCATGCTTTACTGCTAAATAGGACAACAATTCTGCAGAATGGATTTATATACTTTTCAGAAACGTTCCACAAATTAGCAGAATAGTAATTTTAGATTTTCTGTAAACACAGTGTGCAAGTGTGCACCTGTTACCTGCATTCATGCACATGTTCAAATGAAACTTCTTATTTCTAGTTCATTTTCTTTCTTATTTCAAAGTTCATTCAGCCACTACCACAGTGGTGCTCCTGCTCAGCCCATGCACAGCACTCTCTGCACCAGTCCAGTTACAAGCTGGGCTTTGAGGGTGCTTTGTTCTTACTGTGGATGCCAGAAACAGTCATGAGCCTGAGACTGCTGCTACAAAGCTGGGAAACAGTTTTAAGTCCCAGCCTAGTGTATTAAAGATGCATGTGGACAATTTGGACAGGAGAGAAAGAAGGGGGTTTGGGTGGTGCACAGCCTGGGATCTGCAGAGAGGGAAAGCATATCATCAGTGCCTTGCTCTGCAGGAAGGTGCTGCATCTCACTGGTCTTTAGCTGAGGGTCCCAGGAGATGTGGGTTCAATTCTCACATGGTTTTTGTTACAACACCAATAAGAGATTTCAAGAGGTGTGTGGATGGATGAGGACACAGAAATCCTAATGTGCTTTGAAGAGCCCAAGTACCTGACACTTAAAAGATGCATTTGTTTTAAAATCATGATCAAGGCAGAGCCAGCTTGAGGGAATGTTGGATAAGGCTCCCTCTTACCTCTGTGGTATGAAGTCATCTTCACTCTCACAGGCTCAGTTGGCTCCCTGCTTGGCAGACCACCCCTGCCGGCACCCAAAGGTGCTACCATAATTCCAGAGTCCCCCTCCATCAAAAGGATGGAATAACCCTCATTACAATCACTCCTCGTGCCCTGCCCCACCTGAAGAGTCCCTTGGCACCCCTGCCCTCTGCTTAGCTGGCATAGCAGCCCCACTCCCTCCCTCTGGAAATAGGGAAGGTGACTTTCTGGGACAGGAGCTATGTGGCTTCCCTGTAAAGTGCTGCAAACGTTTGTTAAAATATGAATAATTATTACTGTTAGAATATGATGTCATAAATAAAGCAATGAGAGAGCTAATGGTGCTTCTTTGAAAAATAAAAAGACAAACCGAAAACTATTTTCTCCTTGGGGAAAAAAAAAAAAAAAAAAAAAAAACCAAAAAATTGATTACTCTTAAAGGAGCCCTCTCAACTTACCTTTGAGGACTCCCATTGATCTCAAATCTGTTTTCCCTCACAGGCAAAAAAAAAAGGTAAGCATTCTCTTGGCATTCTCCTTTCTTCAGTAGACTGAACTGACAGGGATACTTTTATTTCAAATATGCACATAGCTATGATGTACTCTGGACTCACTTTATACCCCTCTGCATGTGTAAAATGGCACTTTGAGAAACAGCCTTTCTTTCTAGCAAGGTGTGCAGAGAGAATGATGACAAGTGCTTTGCTACTCACAGGACTTCTGTGGGTGACTGAGTTCCCACATATGCTCAGAGAGAAAAAAAAAAGTGAAATTGATTTCAGGAAATCAGTTCAAGTGGCCCCAACTCATCTGGGATCTCTAAGGCTGACAGTAGAAAGGGTGCCAGCAAAGGTCCAAATATTGATAAACACAGAGCCTTACTTGACCAAAAAAAAAAAAAAAAATAGAAAAAAAACACAATAGGAACAAGAATGGATAAACTTACATATTTAGCATATTTAGTCACAGGATTCTTAAAAAACATTGCTAGCAAAACAAGATTTCTATTGCAACCGAAAGTCCTATCTTTAGTTAGTCTTTTGGTAATCCAAATGCTCCCAAATTCATCAAACAGAGACTATATCCACAGGAGTTCTGACAAAGGGGCCCCACATTTTTGGGATGATTATTCACTTACAACTTGAAGAAATTTACAACACTGGTGACAGACTAAACATAGGCATCTCTGAGAACATGCAGAAAAGAGAAAGCAAGAGTAAGAGCATGCATGAGAGAAAGAGACTATAAGTATTTACCTATATAAATAAAGAGAAAAAATTATACCTGGCAGTATTGTGGAAAGCAGAATTGAGGTCCCTGGCGTCAGGATTGAACCTGCTTGTTTTCCCTCCTTTCCTTGTACTTCTCTCTTTCGATATCTGTAGATCCCATAGGATCTACAGGAGACCTATATTGATTCTCATGGAGTCTTCTTCACATGTGCTAAGAGAAGGGACTGTAAACTAAAAGCATTGTTTGGGACAGTACCATCAGAAGTTAAAAATTGTTAATGTTGGGCTGAGCCAACCTCGGAATTCCCATATAGAGAAGGATTGTCCAGAGTTACCACCTCTTTGCCACTTTCTGGGCTTGTCCACCGAGGGAGACTTATTGAGCATATTCAGAAGGCAAAATACCCAATGGTGCACTCCTGTCCCATACCTATTAGAGAGTAACCATCCCTGAAGTGACTAAGGACAGAAGGAGACTCATTCAATTCAAATTGACTACTGATCAAGCCCATTTATCTTCTTTGATAACTGCTAACAGCTCCCACCTGACTTGCCCAAGGCACCCCGGGACAAGCTTGCTGTTTAACTCCTGCAGCCTCCCACTGATCTTCTGCTCTAGCAGCTGGGCTATGAGTGACTGCCTTGCCTGGCTTTACACAGAGAGCTCTATGTTACAACCTCCCCATAAGGAGAGATGTAAGGAGCTCCTGGACCAGTGGCAGGTTGTGAATAGGAACTCTGGGGACTGGCCAGGGACGTTAAGGACATTAAAGTGGTGTCCTGAGGCCTTGGTGTGAGCCTGTCTCAGCTTAAGGGTCCTACTCTGGCCAGCATATTGGCCCTCCTAATGAGGGGCTTGGAGATCCAGCTCCCCAAGTGTGGTTCCCAGTCCTCTTCAAAGCCTCCAACTTTGCACCCAGGGCAAATCCCACGTACACATGAACTAACTCAAATATACCAGGCATGATATTTCACCAGACACTTTAAGTACCTGGTCAAGAATGGGTTAGTGATTGCAAGGACCTCCAGCCTTCTTCCTCCCAGAGCTGGTATCTATAGCCAGCCAGCCTGCCACTGAGTCAGCCCACCCCATACCTGGAAACAGCTACCATTATCCAAGAGCTCCAGCAGCATCCTGGAGCTGGGGAAGATGCTTCTTCAGCTGAGGAGCCCATGGTCAAAATGCACACAGACCTGGAGGACAATTTGGGCTGAAAAGTAATTACCTCACCCTATCCCACTTCAGCAGAACAGCCCAGGTCCTGCTGCACCTTCAACAAGACTGCTCCTATCTGCTGCCATGAAATTTAGCCAGACCTAGGTAATTCATAAGACAAAAAAACCCTTTTCATAGCTGTGTTAAGTCACCTATTCATTTTGGCTTTCACACCTTCCTGCCTGCATTTGCTGCGAAGGCAGCAGAGCTGGTGCACAGCATTTTAGTGAATTGGTTGCCCAGGTTTTATTTTAATCTGAAAGCAAAATGATGATACACACATATGTGTAATGTAGCACAAAGGCATGTTTACTGAAGCATGCCACTATGATGCTCCAGTTAAAAAAATAACAAGCAACAAATCTGTTTCATCCCTGGCCATACATTAGAACCTATATCTAGCTGCTGTTTAGATCATGACCAGCATAGCACTTTTGGATAAATACAGCTTTGCATTACAGTCCTCTGATGTGCTCCACAGTAGTGGATGGCTAGGGGTTAAAAACTGTATGCCTGCATGTGCGTTGTTTGTGTATATGTGTGAGCATGCTTGCTACAGGCTTTAAATAATATTTTCTAACATTTCTTTGGAATTTCCTTAATTGACAGTCACTGAGAATGGGGTTTCAAAGCAAGCATTGAGAGCAAAGCTGTTCCTCAACAGACACTCATGTAAATATGTTACTTTAAAAAGAAAAAAACCCAGCCCTTTCCATCTCTACCAGTGAAATGGCTACAAATGGGCTGCCATTAACTTTTGTTACTTGAGTAGGTGCCTGTAAAGGGCCAGGTGGTGTTTATGCAGATGAATGAGCATGTTACAATGTGTTCTTCCTTTTGGATAAAACATTAGCGTATCAGATGTGACAAATCAGATGTTCATCTTCCGCACTTCTGCATTATTTTACATTGAGAATTAGATAATGTGCTGGCTTAGCTTTTTACTTCGTGTTTTTTTTCCCCACTTCTTCTCCTCAAGAATAATTTTATACATAAAGTTCTTCCAACATTCTGCATAATCATAGTCTCACCGTATGTCTAACCAGCAAGGTATTATGGTAATTGTGTATTTCCAGGTAGCGGGCTTTGCATCAGATGGAAGTGAACATTGTTTAACACACTGCATAATTATTGTGAAATGGAAATAATGGACCTACATGTTCAGGGGTTTTTTAATTCTGTTTCCCTACCAGAGCAGCAGATAATTCTTGTGTCTCCTGCAGCAGCGGCAGCAAGATAAATATTAGAATGTCTTACAACCAGGGTATGCAAATAATTGAATCCTCAGTTCAGTGGCTAAACTAAAAAAAAAAAAAATAACCTTTCATTTTAAGCTGACAAGAAGAAAAGGTATTTGGGTTGCATAAGAAGAAGAAATAAATAGTATTTTGTGCTTATGACTAGTTTAGTTGTATTTAGCCAAATCTAGTGTCAAAACATAAACCTTAGATCTAAAAAAATCAGAACTTTTAACTTTAAAAAAAAATCCCCAAGCTGTTTTATTATGTCATTTTGTCTATTTATGTCTATCTGAAAACATTTGAAGATTTCCGTCTCAGCCATCAGGAAGCGGCATTTTTAATGAGCAGATTACGTGCCTGAGATATCTCACTTCACTCTGATTCAAATGTTCAAAATTAATTTCAAGTCCCTCTGACAACTGGGCCACAACTGTCCTTCCATTTTTATGTTATTTCTTTACTCTGTCAAATCAGGGCAGTTTTCCACTTTGAGGAACTTGAATATATTCAGCAAATGACATAGTCATGGCCCATATGCCCTGTGTATTTTGCTATTAATTTTCCTCAAATAATTGATATCTGCATAGTTGCTCTGCCCTGGTCATAAGCCCTGCATAGACATAATTCCTTTCTTTACCAGAAGCATAAGCCAGTCCAGGAGGAAAACTAAGGATCCACAATTCCTTGTGCTGGACAAGTGTTATAACAGTGCCTAGCTTAGCTAAATCCAGGTGCATTCCAAGTGTGGGGCAAAATCCATGTCATGGAAATTCAGTTGGTGGGAATAATAAATTGGTGGCTGATTGCACTAAAACCACAAATTGTGAGTACAAGACGAAGGGTTTGTACTTGTGCACCTGTGTAAGGGCTCAGCAGCCCCATGGTTGCAGAAAGTCTTTGCTGCACATGGGTTTGCCAGGCACTGCCTGTGGGAGATGAGCACAATTGGGGTCTTGCAGGGAGCACTGCCCAGCAGAGCCAGCTGTGCAGGACTTGTAGGGGAAAGAGAGACCAGGCTCTCCTTGCACCACAGAAACCTCTTCTTGGCAGAAAGGTGAGTCCCTCCAGGGACTGAGAATGCTTCAGCTTGCCCAGGGTCTGGCTTAACCTCAGTGCAAACAAATCATGGGACTAGAAAAATTCTACCAGGATGAGGTACTTTTTTTAGTATTAAATAGATGCATTTATAATTTGCCAAGCTTCACTTTATTTGAGTGACACCAACAGAATACACAACTGTTCCAGTTAAATGCACAGCTCGTTTCTGTCTACATCTTGTAGGCAACATGTTCAAATGTATTCAACATCAAGGCTGCTAAAGAATTTCTCATCATCAAGACAGCAGCTTTAGTTCCAATAATTGGTTTGTTTTGTCCTGTCCAAGGCTGAGAGGATAAAACAATGCTGCTGGGGGACAGCAGTCACAGTACCTGTGTGGTCTCACTTCATGTGTCACACAGCCAATCCCAGTGCAACTGTTGCACATGGCCCCATGAGGATAACCTGAATTTAACTTCTGGTGCCAGAGGAGCCCCAACACCTCCCGAAAGCCACACACTATTAGCTGGTCCTTGGTTTGGCCACCACAGTCTCAGGAGCTGGAATTGGGCAGTCTGTGGCTCTTACTAGATCCAGACCAATTTACAAAGGGTTGACTTGATCTCCCTGGTGAAATTGCAGGGAAAAACTCAAGCCACACTGTTGCTAATATGACAGCCTAAAACTGGACTCCAGTTTGGGGGAGACTTTTCATTAGGAGCTACATATTTTTCAACCAAGTGAGGATGTCCCTCTAAACCTCCAGGTCTCTCTGATATGTCAAGCGCAGGAGGTACACACTGAGCACCACAATGGGGGCAAGCACAGAGGTGTCTGTGCAATTGCAGGCTGGGGAACATGCCAACAGTGCCTCTCACATCTCTGGGACCCTGCACAGGCCAGCACAGACATCTCTGTTCTCTCCAAAGGGGTCCTTCCTAAGGATTCTCAGGAGTAATTTCCCCTTTACCTCCAAGTGCATTGACAGGACAAGGCAAGTAGCATCACCCTTGAGTGGACATTTCTTCTACAGCCCTATTCTGTCTGGGCTGCACACTTGCTTGCACCCTACCTACTTCTGGGATTAGTAAAAGAAGGCTTTGCATGTCTTCTGCTTCCTGATCTAGCCCTGTCCCCAGCACCCAGCTCAAATAAACACAAGAGGAAATGCTTATCCCATGTCTCTTACCTGGAAAAGACCTTCCCTTCAAGGATCTCAGTACTCCACAGCTGAAGTTCTTCTTGGGGAAGGAAGTGACCATGTTCTGCAAGTTTCATCAGTACCAATGACCTCCTCGTCTCAATGAACAAGTCCAGAAAATATGGACAAGGGCAAGCATGTCCTCATCTCACACCCAAAACCAAAAGTTTACATCAAAGCACAGTCTCACCAACACAGATGTTATTTGCTGTTTAGGGAATCTTACTGCAAAAGACTAATAGTTATTTTACTCTTCAAAAAGATTGCCACAATGTGGGCCAGGAGCTTTTTTCCTATTTCATGTGACCTGGGCAGTAGCACTCTGGTTTCAACTTATTTAAAGGAAGTGCTACTGGGGAAAATATAACTAATGAAAAACAGCCATCGTTTTATCTTTCTGTACATCATTGCGCTGGTTTTATTGAAAAAAGAAAAAGAAAAAGAAATCAAACAATAAGAGTTATCAATCCCCATCCTTGACTTACTCAGATTTGGTTTAACACTGCAGGTCTCAGCATGTATAACTCTGATTTCTGCTAACTGGTCTCAGTCTAGTATTTTCACACCTTTTTTGTACTAAATGCTTACAACTGGCCACTCCACTAGAAACTGTCACCATGACACCTTTATTTAGAATTTTAACAACACAAAAAGCACCAGAAATGAATCTCAAAATAATAATCTTTTATTGTTTGCATTGCAATAAACTCCTGCAAATGCATCCCATTATCTTTTTATACAATTAAACACATAATGCCTAACTGTTAAGGTATCAGCCCAGCTGGGTACAGATGCAGTCTGCTGCCAGTCTGAACAGACCTCGGCTGTCTTTTAATAATTACCCGAAGAAAAGAAAAACGATGACGTGCTGTAGTTTGCTCATCCAAACTGGTAAAAAGCTGTTTGCAAAGAATAACTACAAGGGGAGTGAGACACTGGGCTTTGCTAATAAATAATTCTCAGAAATATCAGTTCTCAATTTACTACTTGTACACCATGGGCCAGTCAAAACTTGCCGGATGAGCCAATTTGCCACAGCTCTTGTTTTGAGTCTTTGTGAAGCCGCTGCATGAGCACAGTGGGGGCTGCTTGCATCTATCCCTGGAGTCAATCAGTAGGCCTTTGTTTCCTGCTGGTCAAAAATATCAGGTGGCTCTGAGAGTCTAATTATCAATGAAAAATTAAATTCAGTACAGGAACATAGCCAGGAGTTGCCCCCTGTGCTCTGCCCTCATTCATGGGGTGTGAGTATCAAGATATTTGTTATAATTCAAAATGCATTCAGGCCAAATTGGGAGCTTCAGGGGTGGGAAAGACAGAAACCTAAATGTGAAAAGAAGAGTTGAGAACCTTGTGGCCAAATCAGCAAATTTCTCCTTCTACTCCCTTAGCAAATGGCGTGTGCAGCTCTAATTATGCAAAGAGCTTTCTCCAAGGCACCGCCCACCAGGGATTTCTCACTGGGAACAGATTCAGCATACACCTGTGTGATTCCATGACTTTCTGGCCTTGGGGAAGTTTGTAAGTTGAATACACTACCAAATGCAGGTCCAGTTCTCTCAGAACTGGAACAGGCAGAAGCAGAGGCACTGGTCAGGACACAGAGATGAAACCCCTCAGAGAAGGAGCATTTTGCTCAGAGACACCTGTTCAGCACTGCAAATCACAGAAACCAGAAGAAACCAATGTAAACAATCTCTGGATGAGACATTGTGAGTAGAGGACAAGACAAAGCCACTAGAAATAGTACCCAATGGACAGGTACAGGTGAAATGTCCATCCATCTCCCATTCAACTGGCTGAAACAAACCAGGCACCTCAGATCCTCGCCATGGAGCAGGTCTGGGCTCCTGCTTACACTGGGCTTTCTGCTTACTTGAGTTGTAAGCTGATCCAGGCAAACACACCTGAACATGGCAGACTGTATTTCTTTACCTTTTGATTGTTTTCTAGCAGTCAACACTCATGATTTTTCACAAGGAGTGAATCCACTTCCCAAAAGAACATTAACCACTGGAGCAGAAAGGGAGGTGTAGCACAGGTCTGTGGGAGCTAATAGAAGGCATTGTCTCTGCTTCTTCCCTGGCCCATCATTGTCCTTGCTTTTGAACACATATATAAAATGCTCCCACCTCTCCAGGTCATGGCTGAGGTACCATTTGGAAAGCTGTCCTCACCCACAGATGGAAGGGGCTGCACAGAGCCCCAGGAGGGACCCCCCACAAGGCACTCCCACCAACACCATCACACTGAACCTGACCTTCTCCCTTCACAGATATTCTTGGTAAACATCATGTTGTACCCAAAGAAGAAAGCACACACTATTCACAGGGGACTAGTGCCTCTGTCTGTGTATGTGCCCTATGTCACATATCTTTTGACTACAAGATGTTTGGTTTTGCTTAGGGAAACTGATGTATCAGGAGCATAGGGTCCTGGGACAGAAAGGCTTACAAGAGCAAACAGCAGAAGAAACTGAGACACGGTGCTAATGAGCAGCGGTACAAACATGGCTGTATCAAAGTATTGCAACTCTTGAGGCTCTAAAACCATATTTGCAGCAGCACAGAAAGGACCTGTGCCAGCAAACTTCAGGTAGCTAAAAACCTTTTCTCTCAGAGTGATTTCTCCCCACAAAATGCATGGTAAAAAGACCATAATTGTTTCACATCTAAAGAAAAGAAGATAAATCTGCATCACTCACTTCATATGGAAATATGTTAATTTAGTCCAGATTAGCTTTCCTCTGTGCCTGGGCACTAGATGTCTTTGTCCCCTCTGTGCCTTTCTTTTTCTGCAAGGAAATTTTAAAGTGTTTAGTTAAAACACCTTCAATCTGCAAGCCTTCAGAGTTATGCACCTGGAAATCACTTCCAGTTCCTCCATCCTACAAGATGTAGTATGGCAACTGCTCAGAATTCTGTCCTGAGAGCTTTCCTAGAAGCAACTCACCCAAAGGAGAAAGTTGGCCACCTGGGCATCAAGTGGAGCACCCACCTTCACACCAGATTTTGTCTAGCAGAATACCATGCATTCATATTAATTCTGATTAGCCATGTGGGTTGGACACTAATTTTTGTTATAAAGCCCCTGGAGACTGTGTTATAAACAGACAGCAGATCAGAGTGGTGGAAAGGTAGAAGTGGCTGAATAGAAGGCTCTTTTTCATTCATGGTTTAATTACAATTCCTGGTTGCTTCTCCTCTCACTGGGAGCTCAGTGGCAAACACTGAAGGCCTTCTGCAACACATGAAAACCCAATCCTAGACTTCCCTTGCACGCTGCTGTCACAGGGCTGTTCCACAATAAAAGGGTATTCACACAAGTAAGGGATGATGATTGTACAGAAGCATTGCAGCATCAGCTCCACAGCTGGCTCCTGCCCCGGCAGGACCTGCTGACAGTTCATCCCCCTGCACCTCCTCTCTGCACTGGCTGCTCTTCTCAGGAATTGCAGCCTTGGAATTCGTCAGCCAAACTTGGCCAGACAAATATGGATAAAGTAGTTCTTACATCAGGCAAAAACTATCAGAAAAATATTTTGAACAAAAGCGTTTCAAAATTTTCAGCCTTTCTGCCATAAAAACTGAAACACCTCAGGATAGTTTTAAATGCTGTTTAAGGTTGCATCATGCATTTTTACACCATAAATTATTAAGTGACTTAATGGACAATGCATTAGAAGGAAAACAGGCAAATTACAGAATAATTTAACTGTTGCAAAGAAACAGAGCAACTTGCAGGACGTAAAACACTCTATTTCGACACAGAATGCCTGAAGCTAAAGCAATTAAGGCTGCAAAATATTGCCGGCTGACATGATGTGTATGTAAATTTGTCATTCATTGGCAAGGGTTTGTAACAATCACAGTAATGCGCACAATAAAACAACCATGTGGTATAAAATGCTTTCTGCTAAGAGTACTTGGAAAATTGTGCTTATGTATCATTTAAGCATATTACTATTATACAGACAGTAGTAGTTTATTACAAAAGATCCCACTTCAATACTGGTAGCTCAAACAAAGACAGCCCTTTGAAATATTATTTACCATTGTTTGTGTGCAGGATCATGAAGAAAATAATTTTTAACTTCCTTTTAATGCCTACTACTGCTACTGCAAGATTTTCACCAGAGATTAAAATTCTAGTGAATCAGCTCATCCACGCTAGTTTAAAAAAGCTCACAAACTCCCTGTACTTTGCCAGGAGAGCTAGCAAAGAAAGAGATGCCTCAAAAATGCCAATACTTATATGGCTGAGTGCATTATTTTATGTAAAAGTGAGAGCAGTGAAAGAGGCAATGAGACCTTTTGAGCCCCCATCAAAAGCAGTAGATTTAACTATCAGTCTTTCTGATCTCTACACCTATACAAGCTGCCAGCTCAAGGGCAAGGGAAGACCCACAGTGCCGAGGGCAGACCCAACTCTTTGGGTGCCCCTGCTCCTCCCCAGAGGTGGTGGAAGGCAGGAATCATTTGTTCACTGAGATCTTTGTAACAAGGCAGGTAACACCTTACAGCTTCTGCTATGACCTCATCAAGAAAATAAAAATGCAGTTCTGGGGAACCTGGGGCTAACCCAAGCCCTTTATAACATTATGGAGGAAAAAAAAAAAAAACAGAGAGGACTCTGGATGAGTCTCAGATCCCCTCAGACTGTTTTCCCATATCCCAAAAGTACTGCTGCTGCTTTGCAGCTCTCTCCTCCACTGGCACCAGGAGGGCACCGTGGGCTGCCTTGGGCATGCTTGCACACCCCATCCCTCTTTACAGGTAGACAGGCAGTGTGGGTAACCAGTATATTAAAAATACAAGAGGCAGATCCCAATGTAAACAAACATGACCCCCACATGAGGAGCCCTGGATTTCTCTATGGGCCTGATGGGTCCATGGAAGTGGCAGGGTTCCCAATTTCAGCTCATTTTGCCCTGATGCACATCCTGCCAGCACAGCCCCACACTGCAAGCCTGGCTTGATCCTCCCAGCCAGACCAAGGCTCCTCAGCAACAGCAGAGTGCTGAGAGTAAACCCTTCTCCAGCCAAACCTCCCCATGCATCTCTGCAGTGTTGTCCCAAATTACATCCTCCCTTCCAACACTTAGATACCTTCATCCTGTTTTATCTCGTTCTGCCCAAAAAAATCTCTTCAAAATCAGGGAGGACATAATTGGTTTTCCTGTTAAATCTCTTGTCCTCAGCTGGCTTATCTCAATATCTTATGGTGAGATCACTGACCAGAAGTGGACATTGGCATGGAAGGAGCATAAGTGAGGTCTCGTCAGAAACACTAAGGGTTCTCTGGGCATAGGCAGCTTGGTTCCCAGTGACACCTTG
Organism: Melospiza melodia melodia; assembly: GCF_035770615.1. Classification (NCBI taxonomy): domain Eukaryota; kingdom Metazoa; phylum Chordata; class Aves; order Passeriformes; family Passerellidae; genus Melospiza; species Melospiza melodia. Next base: position 15,837,745 of record NC_086204.1, on the reverse strand, counting down.
ACCTCCACTATCATCCCTCAGCCTAGGTAAAGGAATTTTTCCAAATTGCCACATGCTGCCTCCAGAACTTCAGCAGCTTTTGTTTTTCCCAGCAATTTTGCTGATGAGGAGAATTAGGCCCCAACTCTTTGGATACAATTTAAGAGAAGCTTTTTCTTTGGAATGCAACAAACTTGTGTTTTAAATTTCTGCTCTAAGCCACATTTCAGGAAACCATCCAAAAGACTACAACAGGCCTTCAATGGAGTGAAACATGGGATTTTCCCAAGACAAGAATTTAACACCACATCTACTGTCTCTGAACATCCCATTTGTGATGTATAGAAAAGGAGCAAATACCCCAAAGGGTTGTGCCTTTTGACAGGCAAGAGTGAGGTGAGCATCCCCCTGGGATGCCCCTTTCCCTGCACTGCATCCTGACAAATGCACCCTGATGAGGACAGTGACAAAACAGTGACATTGCAGAAGGAATTTGGGGCAACTGAATTCTACTATGGAGGCTGCAAGCAGAGACTGAAGCCAGCATCTCCTGCCTTGCCACCAAAACACCAAGGTCAGCCAATAAAAAACCCTACAGTGCAGCAGCTCAGGGCTAGCCTCTTCCTCTGGGCCACTCTCACTAGAAAGTCAGAATTTTCAAATGCCGTGCCAGGGCAGCTCCTGGCAAATGATGATGCTGTAGCAGTTCCTTGATGCATTATCTGTTTCTCACCCAACATCCTCACCCATTCTTTTCAAGTCCCAGTCTTGTACTTTGATCCCAAAGGGTAGAAGAAAGGCTGAGGGAAGAGGGTGAATTTTAAACCACCTCTCCATATAAATAGAATAGGTTATGCATCCCTTTCTGAAGTACAGTATTAATCCCAATTGTGGCATAAAATATATATGACTCACTTGAGCCTTGTTCTCTGGTGAGTTATGAACTATTATGTCACTCATGGGATAAATATTATGTCTCTTAAGAGACTATCACCTTTTCTCTACTTCATAATATAAAACTTCATTGAAACCTGCCGTGCCTGATATAAGCAACTTCTCATCATGCACATTAAACCTTTTTTCTTTTACAGCTTCATTCATTTAGCTGATATTCACATCAGGATGAGTTCTTTCAGATGCAGCATAAGCATAAATTAGTATGTAAGAGAAGTAGTCATTTAGCAGAATTTTTTCTTTAATAAATCTGGTGATATTTATATTTCATCACAGAGCAGAAAGATTTTTTTTACACATTTAAAGATTTATTCCTGTAGTAAGTATCCAATTAATAGGGCTTTAGCATGCAGACAGGATTTGTATTTATGCTGAAGAAAATATGTTTTCATTATACTTTTATTCTCATGTTAGATTTATTGTGGGTTCCACTATAATTTATTTTAGTAGCTCCGTTTTCTAATTCTTTATATTTACATGTCTTTTCCAACAAAAATAATAATACATAAATAATACCTGACAACACTTTGCAGATTTTTCTCTATTTGTATGCTTCAATTCTCCAAGCATCTTGGAATGGAAATGCTGTGAACTACAAAGGAAATCTCTATGTGATCTCTATTACATGAAAAATTATCATTTTTATATCCTCTTCACTCTGCCAAGTTCTTTCCAAGTTTCTGTTTGCAATGCATGAAATTAGGCAAGCAATGGTAGCAAACCCAAGTAGGAATACTCACTACATACACTTACATTTTCAAAGTGTTGCTGCAATTAGCAGTGTCAGAGGACAGCCTGCTGCACTGCAGCAGAGAGCTCTTTCCTATTTACTGTCACATATATTTTCCATAGGCTTTCTGGCTTGCTGCTATGGGATGTATGATAACACAGTCCTAGCCCTGCTATCCTGCAAACCACTGCCACAAACAATGTTCAGTCAGTAACACTTGGCCTAGTCCTAAGCCAGCCTTTCCATTGGTGTGCAGTGGGACGGGAGCTTGAAACTAAAGTGGGACCAGCCTCACAGTCACCTGCCAACATTTCCAGCATGAGAAGGTCTTATGCTGAGCAAGTTTCCACCCATGCTGCATCTCCTAATGGAAAGATCCTTATAGGGTGCTGTGCAGCAGCTTTCCTGAGCCTGAGCTGTGTAAGCCAGCTTTCCTGTGCAGCCCATCCAGAGCTTCAGGCCCAGCTCTAACCCCAGCCTGAGCTGTGTAAGCCAGCTTTCCTGTGCAGCCCATCCAGAGCTTCAGGCCCAGCTCTAACCCCAGCCTGAGCTGTGTAAGCCAGCTTTCCTGTGCAGCCCATCCAGAGGTTTAGGCCCAGCACTAACCCCAGCAGGTCAGCCTGGCAGCAGTGTACAGCTGGAGAGGCCAGCTGAGTTACACTGCAGAGATGACACTGGATGTAAGAGCCAAATCTGGCCAAGTGCTCTTGCAGTAGATGTTGCTTTCATTTTGCAGTATACCCTCTGCTGGGGAAAAAAATGACTTTGTGTTAGATATCACATCTAATTATTCCTGTTGGGCTGGCCCAGAGAAATGTCAACAGTGCATTGTAAGTGCTAATTGGGGTGTCCATGCTCTGCAGTAGATTTGGGATACAACACCCGAGACTGGGGAGGTTAAGCATGCTTTAGAGCTTTACTGTACTGTAATGAGCTTAGTCTCCATGGAAGAGGCACAGCTTTGCTACACTCACTTTGTGCTGCACTGCCCAAACCATGCATCCATGTGCTGCTTAAGGCACGCTGCCCGTGGCCACCACCAGTGGCCAGGAAAGGTGAGCAGGATTCCCAAGGCATGCTGCCAAATGCTTGGCTAAACAGACTGGGGTGGAGACAAAAGGAAAGAGAAAGAGGGAAAGGAGAAAGGGAGGAAAGTAAAGGGGGGAAAAAAGACTTCAGACGAGTGAAATAAATAAAAAGTTGCCAGTGTGCTTACCTTGCCTCCCACTGTTTAGGTAGAAAAGCTCACTAGTTTTTAGACTCACAGGATATAATATGGATTGAGCTGTCTCTGCCTATACTGGGGCTCCATTGGAGACACATGCTTTGCTGCTTTTTCCACAGACCCCACGATGTGTCCGAAGAAATATTAATCCAACCTTATTTCAGAATTCCTAGTCCAGAAAAAGTACATTATTTTGGTATAGGGATAATGATGGTACTTGAATCCACAGGATCCAGCCAAATTACCTGTGGCAAATCCCCAAAACAGGCTTTTTTGGCAGCCTTCATTTCAATATTGCTTTTTCCTGCTTTAGAGCAGCAGTTGGAGGGAAGATGCCTGTTCCTTTTACAGTGCTGGGGTAGCAGTGGCATCCCACCCTTCTATGTTCTCATATGTTTCATCATTTCTACCAGGCAGTTCTTAAAAATTTCAGGAATTTTTCTTGTTAAATCTTCACATAATGAAACAAAAGTATTTAAAGCTACAACATTCCTGCTAGTCTAGTGGGCTATAAACCTGACAGGGATCTACTCCAAGCCCTTTAGTGTCATGACGGGACCATTTCTGCCCCTCACTCTATTTTTGTTGCTGTTTCATCAAGTCCTGCTTTAAACAAACCCTACAACAGAGTCTGACTCAACAGAAACAAGCTTCAAGCCTGAAGCACTACTTGTTCAGATGTTGAGGCAAGAATATGAGAAGGAAACCTGAAAGACTATTGTAAGGACCAAGATGACACCTCAGATGTATTTTGTGTTTCACACAATCCTGCCAGCATTATTACCCTGTATGCTAACGCAGAAGAGGGTAGGCAATTATTCCCAAGCTTGCTTCATTTCCCCTGTTCTTCCTGACCTCAGATTAAAATGTAACAGTGCCAGACTCCATAGACAATATAGGGCAAAAACTCACAGACACACTGTCAGCAAAGGGTTGTGCTGAATGTGGGGACAAGGTCTGGGGAGGGAATTGCAGGAGAGGTGCTGGCTGAGAAACTCTTTGAGCCTTCCAGAGGGGAAGGCATACAAGAAGCTGCACCTCCACCATGTGTATTCAAACAGTGAGATGAAGCTGATCTCTGAGACAACCCACTAAACTCAGGATTTGCCAAACTGTTCTCAGTGGTGGCATCCTGAGGCCGGTCACCTGGGAAATTCTCTTTTTAAGGACATTATTCTGAGAGAGCAGCTCCAGTTCCTTTTTCTCACTCTGTATTCATCAATACCAGAGCAGGTGAACAATTGAACCAAATGTTTGTAAAGGTGTTTTACCCTGAACAAGTGTGAAACAAGTCATGAGATGTTGGCTAAGCTGCCCACCCACCCCAGACGCCCAGATGTACCCACACACTGCTGTGCAAATTCAGAGGCAGATGTTGTCCTGCATGTTTTTAGAATGATACCACCCATGAGGACACCTGGGCTTGGTATGGAAAAAGTGAGAGATATTTGCACATTCATGTCAAGCTGGAGAAAAGGCCACTTGAATTTACATGGGAGTGTAACAGTGCACAATTCTCTGCGTGCCTGCTGCAAGGTTTAGGAGAGAGATACATGTCAAACAACTGGAAACCTACCCAGAAACCATGTGTGCACAGCCTTAATCTAGGTATCTCTGTCTCATATTTTACATAGACGATGCATACACTGCGCTGCCACAGAGAAACGCCCACTTCATGTATACTGCAGAAAGTGAGGATGAAAAAGAAAATATTACTCTCATTCAGCACATCTTCTTTACTGTCTAGATCTGCTAGTTGTACTTTTTGTTTGCTTTCTGAAATAGCTGAATATTGGGAGGGAGTTTGAGACAATAAGCTAAATAAATATTTAATGTATCAGCACCTGTCATACAGTTTTTGTGCACCACCACTATCGATTTCCTGGTAGTTCTCCTTCCCTACCCAACTTCATTAAAGAATAAAAGTAAAGTAATAAGTCATTTCACACTCTGTCTGACCATTATACAATAATAGCAAGATTTCATGCAAGGGTACAACATTATGCCCATCTGCAATCACAGTCTCTTTGCAAAAATCTCAATTCACACTTCACATGCAGCTAACCTTGTTACCATTCCCTTCCTAAACCCATCAGTCTTGCAGCTGCACGTCTTCACAGCCCAACATCTTAAAATTCATCACTTTGACACCCTTGCATCCCTACAGGTCAAACTAAAGACATCAACCAAGAATAATTAAGGGGTACCCCAGATGTTCTAGCCAACCTTTCCCAGAACTAGGTACAGAGGTACAGTTCTCTGTTCGTATACTAAAGATCCACGTTTTAAGGGAACAAGACCTCCAACAAATTTCAGAGATCTCTCCCCCTCTTTTCTTTTTTTTCTTTCTTTTATTTTTTTTTTTACAAGTATAGCTCTTTGTAGTCGAAATTTGAACAAGAAGTGTGATAATGAGTAGGTTCAGGGAAGGAAAGGTGTTATCTCATTAAGGTAATTACTAAGACATCCCCACCATTACCTCGGTTTGAAAATGTGGCAATTAAAGCGCCCTACATGGGCTCTCAGAGATGAGGGAACAAGACAGTCGCGGACAACTTCGGTGTGCCCGTGCCGGAAGGGAGGGGAGCCGATCCCGAGGCCCGGTGCGGCGGCGGGGGCGACCCGCGGCCGTGCCCCCGGCCGAGCGCCCTCCCGCCGGGGGAGCCGCGGGGGTCCCGCCGGGCCCCGCATCCATCGCTGCCAGCGCAAAGTGCCTCGCTTGGGTTCCTTTGAAATCCGCAAATTTTAAGGACCGGCGTTTGTGCGCTTCCATTAATAGAAGCGACTTGTGAAAAATAGGGCATATGAATATGGAAAGGCAGTTTTAATGCGATGGGCGCTTGGCCGGACCCGCTCTCCGGCTGGAAACACGCAGAGACAGGCACGGGCTCCGGCTGCCCCACGGCCCTGAACGGCTGGAGCAGCCCAAGGGAGGAGGAGAGAAGTTCGGGGCTTTTTCGTGTACCGGGGGCACGGGGGAGCTCGCGCCTGCGGGGGTCGCACACCCGCCCTCCGCCGCTCCCGGTGGGTCTGCGTCCCCATCAGCTGTGCCCCTCCAGGGATCGCGGGGGTCATTTCGATGCTATCGCCAAAATAGAGCAGGCTGTTTCTCCCACGGGACGAGGGCAAAGCCCCCTTAATTGGCCAGCTTCCCTGTACCCCCGTTTTCTTGCAAGCAGAGCTCCCCTCTAAACCGGCTGCTGGGGAAGAAACCCGGCGGTATCACCGGGCGGGAAACGTGCGTTTAGCAGCAAGACAGAATAGAGGAGGGGGAAAGCGTGTGAATTTCAACCTGAAACGGTTATTCATCGCCCATGCTCACCACCTCCGGCCTGGGAATATTTCTTACATTATGAAGGCTTTTGCTCTTTCCACAGGTGAGTTCAGCCTAGCTGCACTCACTCTATGTCCTGGCTTTCCGAGGTTTTCGAGTGGGCTGCAATAAGGACTGAGTGTGACTTACATCATCAGTAAACGCATTTGCACAGAAACGTGGCGTGAATTAGGAGGAAGATAAACTCTGGAAAGGCAGAAGAAAACAAAAGTTAAAAACTCACCCTCACAAGAAACACTAAAACCTGCAGGAGTGATAGCCAAGCCCCGGAGCGCCCATACAGCGTTACGTGCGGGCGGTGTGTTAAACGCAACCGGGGCAACCGGCCCGGCAGGGAATTCCGCTCGGTGCTGCTGAATGGTTCCCAGCGGCTGAGCCGGACTCGCTTGCCCGGCTGGGAAAGAAGATTAAGCTCGGAGCACCCTTGGAGCCATACAGGCAATGCCCATCCCGTACCCCAGCCCAGCGGAATCGCCCTTCTCCCTTTTTGCTCTAATGATGGCCAGACTAATGCACCGAGAAGGTGAAGTAATTAAACATGATCCTGCTGCTGCATCCCTCAAGAGAGCCCATCAGCCAAGGGCAGCGGCGCAGCCTGCCCGCGGCTCTGCTGCCGGAGCTCAGCGAGCCACCGAAACCTGTCTGAGCGCAGCAGGGCTTCATCGAAGGAGCTTCCTGTGCTGTCCCCACTTGCAAAGCACACAGCACTGCCCAGAAGAAACAAACTAAAGGGGAACCGAGCACAGGGTGTCCAAAGGGTCTCCTGGCTCTCATGGCAGACACGCCGGTGTCAATCCGGAGCGAAACGACACGGGAGAAGGGCAGCGGCCCTGTCTCATTTTTAAAGCCGTCTGCCGGTGCGCGGGCAAAGCCCAAACCCGGCGCAAAGCCTTGGGGAGGCAGCCAGCGCTCGGGGCCGAAGGGCCAGGCTGGGACAGGGACTCTCCCAGGCGCTGGGTGGCGGGGAGGCGAGACGGGCAGCGCTGCGGCAGCAGGGGGCTGTGCCAGCCTCCTTCATCTTCGCCATCGCCCGCCGGCACCGCCGGGGAAGGAGGCTGGAGGGGAGCCTGCCGCGCCGCCCGCCCGCCGTCCCGAGGCCGGGCAGCCCGCGCCTCCCGGAGCTGTCCGTGGTGCTGAGGGCGGGCGGGGCCGCAGCCGCCCGGCTCGGTGCAGGCGGCCCCGCGGCTGCAGGGGCCGGAATCGCCCCGTTCCTTGCGAGCCAGTGTCCGGCACGGGGAGAGCTCTCACTCCCGGCCACCCCGCGGGCTGCCGCGGTCCCTCGCGTACAGACAGCCCTGCTACAGCCTCATGGGCTGCTTCCATGCTCAGCTCCCCAACAGCCACGTCTTTTCCAGCGGGTGCCGGTATTTCCCGCTGTTTGAGGCTGAGAGAGCCCGTCCCGTTCGTCTGGCAACAGACGAGCTTGGTTGTTTGTTCACAACCACTTCCAGGGCCGAGAGCAGGTCCTGGCCTAGGCAAGGGCAAAGGCTGGAGAGGGACCGAGACGGCGGTAACTCAGCAGCTTCGCACCAAGTCTGGGGCGGTCGCGGCGGAAGGAGCTGTCCGGGAACGGAAAGTGGAGAAACCCGATGGCCGCGGCCGGGAAAGCGGCACGGCCAACGGCGCCGAGTGCCCGGCCCCGGGCCGTGCTGCGCTGGACAGGGCGGCGGGAGGCAGCCCCGCATCCCGGCCGGGCGCCCGGCTCTTTGTCCTGCCGCAGCGCGCTGTAATGCGGAGCAGCGTGCCGGGGCTGTCAAAGAGGCAACGAAACCTGTTCCTACAACCTTACAGCCAGGCGACCCGGCCGAGCAATTTAAGAGCAGCCTGACTTTGGCTCGGCTCTATCACGGCGCGAACGGGCAGCGGGACAAATGAAGAACTTACGTTTGCCGCCCTACTTCCCACACGGGGAAAAGAAGAGTGAAAGAGGGCGATTCTTGCCCCAAACCCCCTCCAGTTTACACACACTTTTCAGTTGGGTCTGGAAATATGTTTCAGGGGAGGTAGCAGTCCCTCGCCCCCCTCCTCCGGCACCCCTGGTTTAGACACCGTCCTGCACGACACCGGCAGCCCCCAGCCCCCCTCGCTCCTGTCTGCTGCCGTACCCAAAGCACCAAGAACTCCCTCCTCCCCCGGTGGACACCCCGCGGCAGGCCCTGCTCGTGAGGGGGACACTCATCTATTTTGCATGAACTTTCCTTCCTTGTTCTCACTACTTTTCAGCGAGTTTCTGCAGTCAAAACCGAGCCATCGAGAACAACAAGCTGAGGCTAGCTTTTCCAGCTGCATTTCCTCCTTTAGGAAAGATTTGTTGCTTAGACTGCGGAAAAGGCCCTAACGAGTCCAAATTTCCTACCTCCATCCCCAGCCCGCACAGGATGGGTTTCCCGGGAAAAGTTCGGCGGCGATGCGGGGCGGCCGGAACGCTCGGGCCACTCAGGGTTCCGCCTCCGGTCCGTTCCGGTGGGGGGGACCCGGGGGCCACGGCGAAGGCGCGGGGGAATTCTCAGCAGCCGCCGCAACACGGGCAAAAACCGAAGTGGGCGTTCCCGACCCGCTCCCCTTTTGTTAGATCAAGGCAAAGGTCAATATGGTTTTAACGCGAATTTATTAGCACAGAAATCAGCAAGCCGCTCGCTAATTAGCAAAGCCCAAATAAACGTGCCCGGAGGCTTCTCTTTTCCTTTTTTCGGGATTTTTTTTCCTTCTATCTTAAAAGAAAGGGGACCCACGAGCAAAAAAAAAATAGAGAGAGGGAAAAAAAAAAAAAAAAAACAACGAAGCGCCAAACCCTCAGAGGAGAGGATAATATGGGACTTTATGAATGTTTTATAGGTAATTGCTGTATAACTTTCTAATTTCGCAGAGGGGTGTTCACCTCCAGCGGCTGGGGACAGAGCCGTCCCCGGAGTCCAGAGGAGGGTCACAGCCCCCAGTCCCGACCCGCAGCCCCTCTGCCCCCGCGGGACGGCCGGGCGGCCACGCCGGCACCGGCAAGGAGGCGCTCGGCAGGGAAGCTGCCAGGGGAAGGGATGGGGAGGGGGAACGGGCACACACAGTAGTAAAGTTCAAAGGCCAGCGGGGCTCGGGAGCTCCGTGTCCGCCGGGACCCCTCCGCCCTCCCTGCCTGTTTCCCGTCGTTACTCACCCCGACCGCCGGCGCTCCCTGCCCGTCCCCGCTCCGTGCGGACACAGCTGCCGGGCCGGGGCCGCGTCCCCAGGCTCTGCACGGCCCCGCCGCACCCGCCCCCAAGGGGCCAGAGCCACTACCCGTTACCGCCCTGCCCAGGTGCTTAAAATAACAGCAAGGGGCTCCACACCTGCGGGGGATTTGATTTTCCTTTAAAATACAGATAGGGAAAAACAGCGCCTGTTAAGAAACAACGAGCCTAAAATTCAAAATATATTCAATATAATATCAATATAATATTAAAAAAAAAAAGTGGCATCTGCCTTTTCTACTCCGAATTTCTTGAGTTCTCGTCACGGGGAAATTAGCTACCTTGAATTTTCGCGTTTGTTAAAAAAAAGATAAAGTTTATTTTTTTTTGTCCTTTTTTTTCCCTGTGATTTTTCAATCACAAAAAAAAAAAATCTATATTTTGTCATCTAAGCATTTATTTTACTGAATCCAAAAAGACATGAAAAGGGATAGGGAAGAACCACGTTTGTTCGTTTTAAACTAACGTATAGAAGTGATTTTTTTTCTCCTTTTTTTGGACGACATATAATAAATATGATATAGCACTCAGCACTCGGTCTGTACAATTCTGTTCGCATTAGGGAGCATGCCACTTTTCAATAAGTAAAAAAAAAAAAAAATGGTAATGAGAAAAATCAGTGCAAAGTTCTCCGTTCCCCCGGTCTTCTCCGCCGCTCGGGGGTCGAGGCGCTCTCATTCCCTCTGTCCTCCGCAGCCGTTAGTCTCTCCGGCGGGCTCGGGCTCGGGCTCGGGCTCGGCTCCCTCTCCCTCTCCTCCACCCCCTCCGTGACTCTCTCTCCGAGCTCCAAGTCCTGCCTCGCAGGAGCCGAGGTCGGCGGGTCGCCCCGCGGCTCTGCCCGCCTTCCCCCGCGTGTGGTCGTTTCACTTACGGGCTCGGCTCTGGGTTCACGTTTCAAGAGTCCCTGCTCTGACTGATCGCCTCCCTCGGTGGCCGGTGACTGCCTGCAGAAGCTCCTGCCCCTCGGCTTCCCCTCGCTTCCTCCTCTGCGGTGCTGGGGCTTGTTTGGGGACGGGGAGGGGAAGGGCTCGTTGCGGGGACCGCGGTGCCGTTTCACCGGGGGTGCGGGGTGCCGGGCATGGGGTTGGCCAGGGGGTTGAGGGCCGGCTGCCCGCCGGGCCCCAGCCCGTGGATCAGCACCCGCGGCACCAGCGGCCGCTGGAGCTGGGGGTGCGGCGCGGGGGGAGTCCGGTACATGCTGCTGTACATGGCTGCGGCCGCCGCAGCTGCCGTCGTGCTGTCCATGCTGCCCAGCAGGCTGGGGTGATAGAAATAGGGCGAGGGGAACATCCGCTGCAGCGCTGAGTAGTTCCCGGCCTCGGCCAGCAGCTCCAGGCCCACCGCCGTCTGTCGCTTCCACTTGGTCCTGCCGGGGGGAGCAAGAGGCTGCAGGGCGGCGCCGCGGCGGAGCTTCCGCGGGCGGCGGGCCGGGCCCCGACGGAGCGCACTGTCCCCGTGGGCCCGCGCACGGTGCCATCTTCCCGGCTCTGCCCGCTTTCCCCTCCGAGCCCCGCACCCCCCACACATGCATACGGCGACTCCGGCCAAATTAATAACCGCGGTACGCGGTTAGATCGCAACGCGCTGACACTAATGGTTTGCGACAGAATTAGGGTGGCTGCAACCGTATGTAATGAGACAGAAAATTACGGCAGCGTTGACAGGAGCCGGACCCCCCAGCCCACCGCCGGGGAGGGCGCGGGGCAGCAGCCGGGAGCTCCCCACACCACCCCGGGCTCCCGCGGGCAGAAACCCAGAGGCGTGAGCCCGCCCCCGGCTCCCCGGGGCCGCCGCCCTGACGGGGCCCGCCTTACCTCCGGTTCTGGTACCAGGTTTTGACCTGCGTGTCGGTGAGGTTGAGGGCGGCGGCCAAGTCCATGCGGTCCTGCACGCTCAGGTACTTCTGCCGCTCGAAGCTGCGCTCCAGCTGGTTGAGCTGATGGTCGGAGAAGGCTGTTCGTGCCTTCCGAGGCTTCTTGGCCCGCACTGGCGGGCTGTCCCGGCTGCTGCTGATCTCCCGGTCGCCCTCCTCCTTTGTCCCTGTGAGCGAGCCCAAGAGCGGTGAGGACCGGCGGGACACCGGCTCGGCGCCCGCCCCGCCCCGGTTACCGGGCCCCGCCGCCCCCTCCCCGGGGACCTGTCCGGGACACGGTCAGTTATGGCGGGGGGCGGTGGCGGCGAGCCCGTCCGGGGAACAGCGGGATTCCCGCTCTCCGTTTCCCAACTACAGGGCTTTCGTTATTTTCTGCCCTCTCCCCCCGGCCCGAAACGCCGGGAAATCGATCTGTCAATCCGGCTCCACTCGGGCCCCAGTTTGTGGCGCTCCTTGATCTTCCCCGCAGGAAGAACAATAATCTCCCTAATTGACCCACTGGGGAGGTTGGTGCACACAAAAATGGCCAGACCAGACTGTACATCTGGTTTGGGCACTCGTATGCTAATGCTAAAGGAGCAAAATGAGCTGCACTGGCGGGCACCGCGCCGCTCTGAGCCTGGCGAAAATAGCTCAATTGAGCAAAATTAGGAAAATTTGTCCTGTTGCCTCTCGGCTTCACCGGGCTGCCGGCGAGAAGCACAGCTCCGCCGACACCACAGGGAAAATTTACCCTCTCCCTGCTTGCCTTTCCTCACTCTTTTCCTCCTTTCCCCTTCCCACGCACATATAGCTATTTTCACTTCCGAACCCCGCACGGCGGGGGCTTCCCCATCAGCAAAAAATTCCTAATTGAAAAAAAAAAAAAAAAAAAATAAGATGGAAAAATAAACCTTCTACCCCGGCGCAGGGAAAACTCGAGGGTTTTGCCAAACGCACAAAGCCCTCACATCTCACCACGCCGAGCGCGGGCCGAGTTGTTGTTGTTGTTGTTATTATTCTATTTTTAATTAAAAGTTAGGTGGGTTTGTTTGCGTTTGGTTTGTTCTTTTTTTTTTTTTTTTTCCCACTTATTTGCTGTTGACTAGGGAAGTAGAATTTTTCATCTTAATTTTAGAGAGAATAAGCATAAAGAAAAAGGCTGAATGCAGTAACTGCAGCTGAGCCGCCGGTTCTTAGAAAGCCAGAGAATCATTTATGTGCATTTGCATTAAAAATAAATACAGTCTGATTTCCCATGTGATCCCACTGCTCGGGCTATTTCTTTAAAAACGGAGAAGCCAAATTAAAAAAAAAAAAAAAAGAGGAAAGACCAACATATTAAAATTAAAATTTAAAAAAGGGAAAAAAAGAAAAAGAATTTTTTTTAAAAGCGATTTGATTTAATTTCATTTCCTACCGACCTTATCCCCGCGGTAGCGAGGATCACGGAGCGGCCCCGGCAGAGCGAGCGCTCCTGCCGCAGATTTTCTCCCCGATTTTCGTTCCACCAGGGCGGCCGAGCACCGCGGCTCCGGTTGTACCGGCGGCCGAGCCGGTGCGGAGCCGGGCCGCGCCGTACTCACCGTGGCATTTGATGTCCCCCTGCGTGTCGTCGCGCTTGTCGAGCTTGGCTTTACCGTCCTCCTGCTCGAGTTTGGGCCTGAAGCTCTCCGGTGCCGCGCTGCCCTCCTGCTTGGGAGTATGGTGGGGAGAGGGGACGCTGGTACTGTAAGGTGCACACGCCGCTAGCGGTTTGCTGTCGCCCAAAATGTCCTTAATTAAAAAAGAAGAGGTGGAAGTCCTGGGGCCGGAGCTGGCCGAGCCCAGCTGTGGCGGCGGTGGCTGCGGGGGCGACGGCTGCAAACTCGGCGGCGGTGGCGGCGGCGGGTGTGGGCCGAGGTGGAGGTGGTGCGGCGGCGGCGGGAGGTTCTCCGCCACCCCCAGGTGCGGCTCGGGGTGCTCCATGCTCACCGAGATGGGCGATGAGGGCGCCGTCCCCACCGTGTCGATTTCCGAGCAGGGGGACGGCGTGGCCTGGCTCCTAAAATCCGCCGGCCGGCCGTCGCCGTGGGGGCGAAAATCTCCGTTCATGACTCCGGGGCTGCCGGTGCTGCCACCCGACAGGATCGTATCTATCCCGAAGCTGGACCCGCTCGGCCCCTCCATGGCGAAACGCTCAGCGCCGCGTCCGCATCCCCGTGGGCGGCCGCGGGGGTCTCTCACCGGGGGCGGAGGAGAAGGGATGAGGGGCGGAACCGGGTTACCCCAACCCGCGCACCGGCGGCGCGCTCGACACTAACTCGGGGCCCCCGCCGAGCCCCACATCGCCGCCGGGCCGCTTCGCCGCTCACCAACTTTGTTGCGGGAAGTTGCGGGCGCGGAGCGGGGCGGACACCGGCCACTGCGGCGCGCCCGCCCGTGCCCACCGAGCTCCTCTCGGCGGCGGCGACTCCCCCCGTGACGTCACAGCCGCCGCGTCCCCCCCGCCGTTTATTATAAACCCGGGCTTTTGCCGCCGCCGCCGCCCGCCCCCATTGGCGCAGGGCCGAGAGGGGGCTGACGCAGCGCGGGCCGCAGCCAATCGGTGGCGGCAGCGGGGACGGACGCGGGCGGGGGGGGGCGCGCCCTCGCTCCCTCCCGGGCCCGTCCCCGCCGCCGCCGCCGCCCCGTCGGGCCTCGACTCCCCGGTCGTCGGATCGGATCCCCCGGAGAGCATCATCCGGTGTTCCCGGGACGGTTCCCCGGCTAAATGTCAGAATAATGGGAAGTGCCAGTGACAAGACGTCGTATTAATCCTGATGAAGCGGCGTGTCAAGCTAATTAGAAGAGTAATTATATAGGTGATAATGAATGATTTAGAGTTCTCCGAGTTTTATTTTAGTAGTAATTACAATTTCCAAGGTCCTATGAAGCGCAGCCCGACATCCCCCCTCCCGGCCTGCAGTAGCCCCTAGACCCGAGCAGCCCCGTAAACATCATCCGCGACCGCAGACCTCAGGGCCGCGGGGCAACGGGGCACAGCAGTGGGGGCGCAGGACAGGATTAGGGCAGGATGACTGCAGGAGGGACTTTTGGGGGGCTGGTGTTTAGCGACGGCACTAAGTATTGCCTCGACTGAGGCGCTGGCATCCCCGCTCCGGATACGACGGCTGTCCCGGAGATGGGTGTCCACTGTCAGCCTGGAGCGAGGCTCCATCCCCGCCTCGGGGATGGAGGACACGAAGATCCCTTCTAGACCCGCTCATTGTCCTGCCTGCCCCGTACCCGGGAGTGCCCAGTCCGGCCCTGCACAGCGCTGCTGTGCAGATGTGGCCGCAACGCGGGTGCGCCTCCACCAAGCTTCCCACCGCGTTTTGTTTCCTGGGTAAACAGTCCTGCTCGGAGGTACGGAAGGGTGCGGGGAGCGCACGGGAAGCACAAAGAGCACGAGGGACCGTGTTCAGCCGGTAACTCGTTACGGGCGTTTGCATCCGACGTGAGACGCCGCAGCCCCGGGACAGCGGTGCGGGATGAGAAGCTGCGCCCCGACACGGGAGATGCTGATGTGCAGAGTGCCGCGGCCCTCTGCCCCGTTTCCGACGGCTTGGGGCCTGCCTTCCCTCGTGAGGAGCGGGGCGAGGGGTTTGTGGTGTCCTCGCTGGTAAAAATCCAGATGTTTCCCTGGGATTCACCGGTCACCGGTGCCCTACCCGAAGATGACCGGTCCTCTCTGAGTACCGCGGCGGGAGCAGGTCCCGGCCTCAGTGCCGCACTCCGGAGAAGGCTTTTCAACGCCAGGAAAGCCGGCCCAGGGGCAGCCTTTCCTGCCGAACATCTCCCGCTGCATCCCAACGGGCCCGCATCGCCGTCCGCAGCCCCACGGGCGGCCCAGGGCAGCCAGCTGTACGGTTTGCCGCCGGGCTTTAGGCGCCGGTGCCGAGCCCGGAGGCCGGTGCGGGAGCGGAGGCGGCGGGCCCCAAAGAGCTGTAGGGCCGCCCGTGTCCGCTGGGCGGCGGTGGCGGCCGCCCCCGGGTCCCCGACGGGCGTCCCGCGCGGACGGGCCGGGGCAGCGGGGCCGCCGCAGCCCCGGTGCGGGCCGGGCCGGCAGCACGGCGGGGTGAGCTCTTACCAGCACGTCCCTACAGACCGGGGCACCTGAAGGAAGCAGAAAAAAAGGGGAGAGAAGAAGAGGTGAAACTGAGGAGTGGACTGGAAGAACAGGAGAAAGGGAAAAATATTTCAATATCTGCAAGTGCACAGGCAGGTTTTCTGCAGCAGGGAAGCGGCCCGCGGCGCTCATGTTTATCTTGCTGTCTTGGTTTGCAATGTACCAAAACTATGTCCTAATTATCCCTGGGGGAATGCGGGATCCGGGGTAATATGTTACACTAGCGTAATCCTTTAACTCACAATACACCTCCCCGTCCCGGAATCGGGATTTAGGGCTTAAAGTCATGTTCCTGAAGAGTGAACACCTTTCATTTCCGTCCTCTTATTTTTTAATCCTCGACTCCATTGTGCAGAAATATTTAGGGGAAAGCGGCGGCGAGTCCCGCCCCGGCCGGGGCAGCCGCTCTGCTCCCGGCCGGGCCCCGCTGAGCCCGGAGCTCCTTCAGCCTCAGCCTGGCCCGCTCCTCCGTGGTCACCGTCGGCCGGTTCGGATTCCCGGAGCGCTGATCAGCCCTAGCGGGGGCATCTAACGCAAAAGGCCTCCCACCTCCTGCTGGCACCCTCTGCGGGCGCGGTGACCAGCGGGACGCCGTTGTACTTGTTGAGGCCGGGGGTGGATCATGACAGCTGCCGCCCCGCGTCCCCGTGCCCCTGGCTGGGTGACCCCCCTTTCCCATCTATCCCACCCGTCTGACTGCGGGCAAAGCCACGGAGCTCCCCCTCCAATAAATCAGCAACAGCCGAATCAAAGCGATGAGCGAAGGTGCCACTCAGAGGAGTCGGACAGGGCCCCGCTCGTTAATTAGCAGGCAGCTAATTAGAGCGGCACTTAGAGCGCTAATCAATGGCCCGATGGAGGCTGGGGCAGCGAGCGGCAGGGACGGGGTATCATGTGCCGGTTCGACGCCGGTCCTTGCCCGGGGGGCGGTCCCGGCCGAGGCACCGCGGAGCGGCCCCGGGCTCTGGGAGCGGGGTCCAGCGCCTGCCACCTTGGCCCCCCGCGGGAAGCCCGCACCGCATCGAGGGGGACCCCGAGGAGCGGGGCCCTGGGGGTCCCTGCCCCAAACATGGCACGGTGCATCATTTCGGCCCCGGCACGGGTTAGTTCCTACTCCAATTTTGGTGCGCAGCCGTGCTGGCTCACTGGCAGCACCGCAGCTCGGAGGGAGGGGGGGCTGGAGGGGGCCGGGAGGGGCCGAGCCCGTTGTACTGTGAAATTTAACAGTCTGAACATCCCTTTATTAAAAGCTGCTGCTTGACATTTACACTGTGCCAACAGACTCGCCGTCTAATCCAGGCGAAAATATATTGTACCTCGGAGTAACTGGGGCTGTTGTGAGAGGCGCTACAGAACGTTTCCAAGCGGGAACAAAACGGCGCGGAGCAGCGCGGAGCCAGGCGCGGAGCGAGCGCGGGCGCAGCCCGTCCGTCCCAGCCAGACACGCCGGGCGGGCGGCGGCTCCCGCTGCCTTCTGCCTCTCCCTTCCTAAAAGGATTAAAAAAAAAAAAAAAAGATCGAAAAAAGTTAACTTTGTGTTCCAAAAAATTAATCTCAACGTTTACTGCTACTGTTTTTCTTTTGTCAAATGTTTTCCCCGTTGCAGGCTGAGGACATGATCAGAAATGCTCAGGGAGCAGAAAGCACATTGATTTCAGCTTGTTCTGTCCGCAGACAGGCCCTGACAAGGTTGTTAGAACAGTTGGGGAGGTCTCTACAATCACTTAATTACCAAAGCTGTCACTCAGGCGGGACGGGACTGGCCGCTCATGTGGCTGCGAGGAGCATTCCACTACTGGGTTTCCTCCTTGATGGATCTGTGCTGATGGCATTGCAAAATAATTATAGTGAATTTTCTGATGTGTGATTTTATACCACGTTCATGCTTCAGAAAGGTAATCGGAAGGATGAGAAGGGTCAGTGCCATTTCAGATTACCTGAAGTCCAAGCGAAAGGGTAAAAAAAAAAAATAAATAAAACGAACCCACGGAGCAGAGAGGAGGAGGGCTGCGAGGAAAGGGCATAGCGATGCGATTGAGAATTGCTGAAGGGTATTGCAAGCAATTCGTCAAACTGTGCAAGTGATTTCCTTCCGAGCCAACAAATGGCAGATTGATTTTGTCCAACGTAGGTTTAGCCACATTTAAAATGATCCAGCGGTTATTACTGCGATTGGCTTTGCAGCTGACAGGCAGTTGTAGGCAGAAGGAGAATAGATCCTGTTTACAGGAGACGTGTTCTTAACTGCTGTCAAATGCAGTTAAGTAAATATCATTAGGAAGAAGTGCTGTTAAGAGAGA
>NC_086204.1:15780000-15815000 GCF_035770615.1 Melospiza melodia melodia | reverse complement strand
GCTGGAGGGCTCAAGCACTGTGCTTGAAGGCAGAGCTGAAGGCAGGCTCAGGAAGAAGAGCAGATGTGCAAGGGAGAGAGGAGAAACATAAAATTGATCCATGTCGTTTTGTGTTCCCTTGAACACTGTAAACTAGAACATATCCCAACCTTTGCCCAGGGGACAGCAGGGATAAATAAGCAGGGTGGCACACTTCTTACAGTCCTGAAATGGAAATGGGAGCAGAGGAAAAGAACAGGACAGTTGTGCCAGCCCTGTGCAGTGCATGGGAGAGCTTCAGGACCCTTTGCACTAATACACCAGGGTCAAAGTCTTCACCCCCATATACATCTTTCTACAGACCAATAAATCCATTTCCCTGGACCAGGTGGGTGGAATAGCAGATTTCTCAATCAAGTAGGAGCTAACGAGGCCTCAGATCTCTTCCCACCCAACATGCACTGCTTTCCAAGAAAAGCCATACAGATCTCCATAGCCACACACCACAGAAATGCAACACATCCATCTTGCAAGCAGGAAGCAAGGGCTGAGCAGAGCCCCTGCTTCTCAGCAAAAGCAGGTTCTCTGACAGGTACCCCACTAAGGCAGGATAACAGGCACCATGATGGAACTGAAGGACAGTTTCTGAGTACAGTGAGATGAATTAACATGACACCATCTGGCAGTAGTTTTTCATTTCTGACAATATTTAAAACATAATTTGAACTCAGGCAGTGATAAATAGGTCTCAGATCTCACCTGACTTCAGTAACCTCTTGACCTAGGCATATTGAGTCATTTATCTGAAGCTGTAGATTCCAATATTTTGTTGCTGTATTTAATCTAAATAGACTTCTGGGCACTACCCTTATTGCACCCTGATAATCCTGGATTGATCCTGTTGAAGCAAGTGGAAGCGATGACATCTATGTCTGTCTTTCATCAAACACACAGTGAAAGTTGATCATGTTTAAGCATGTTCTCCCAGCTGGAATCTGTAACAAAAAAAAAGCCATGATGCATTAGTGTTCCCAAACATCTAATGGTGGAGTGGAGAGGGGCATTTTTTTTATTACTGTTACAATTACTTCCTTTAAAATCTTAGTTTTCATTCTCTCAGTCTGAACATCACTTATGATGACTTTAGCATGTGTATATGTATCTAGGCATGTATGTACACATATGGATGCTTGGGTCTCTATACAAATAAATAAATAAACCCTTTAGACAGAACAGCATGACAGCAAAAACTTCCAGATGAAAACATGGTGTGAAAATGTAGGATGTCTCTTCTCTTTATGTTCTATGGCAATTGCAAAGGAAATTTATTGCTTCAAATATGTGCAATAATTTTTATCTGATTACCTGCAGATGTTCTGTATGGCTCTGTGTAGGAGACAGTACATTCTCTGTCCCCTGCAGACATCCCAGTTTATTATAAGATCACTTCCATTCTTTCACATATCTTTATGAATTTGGAGGAGCTGCTTAGAATTTGTCACTTATTTTTAACAATATAATTTTCTTTGGAAGGAATATTCCTGCTAAGCTTGACATGTGATATTTAATCACATATTGACCACTCAGGATTATTTTAATGCTTCCTGTCAGTTCCAGTACAGCAGGCAGAGTTCAAGCAACACATTTGCCTGGAGTTCAGTATTCATTTAAATCAAATTTGTCAGCTTTCAATTTTTTTAAATGTAATATTTTATTTTTATTAAATGCAAGTTAATAATGCCTTGTCAGGCCAAGGGCATATTTTAATGTGAACTCAGATGTTAAGTGAAATTGGAGTCATAACACCCTGCTAATAGACTCATACAATCATCTTAATGCCAGCATCTCAACCTAACACAAACACGCACTGGCTTTGTGTTCAGTTGTCTCAGGGAGCCTTTCCAGATGCATAAAACACCCACACAAACACATACACACACATCCTTTAAATGCACATGCTCCTGGGTGGGTGCCTGTGAAGCTTGTGTGTATTACTTAAAGATTTCCTCCTGCTCTTTTTTCCTCTTCATAAGGCATCTTTCTTGACTGGTGACACAACAGCCTTGGTTATCAATGCTGTCTCTTCTCAGCTTTGTCTTTAATTTTCCATGATTCCATCTATAGTGACTTGATTTGGGTTTTTCCTGACAATATTTATGTGTGCAATCGTACACATACAAACACAGCTTTTCTGCAGAGAGGTGCACACATGCCTACCATCCATTGGGTATGTCTGGCTGCACCAAGGTCAGACACATGCATGCACATGTATACAGAGCATTTATGCATTGCCAGCTTGTGGAGAGTTTGTCTGTTCACAGAGCACACTGTGATACACCCACACACCACAGGTAAACCTCCTGGTATTTATCTTTACCTGAGTGAAAAGTTATCACTCTTCTTCTTCACAAAGACAAATGTAGCAACGAGCAGCTGTTGCAAGTTAGAAGGTAAGAGATGGATGGAGACTGATCCAGCCTTCTAAGCATACTGTAAAGCACAGCACTGCAAAGCAACAGTGTCACAGAGGGTGATAAAGCATTGCCTCTTCAACCAAGCATTTCTCATAAGCAGGACAAACCCAGGTCCCCTCACTGCAATGCCCAACTCTCAGCATGAGCCCAGATCCCGTGAGCCTCTGTAGCCCTGGCTTTCCCCAGTTTGGGGGTATTTCAGATGTCATTGCTTGCACCACCCTGGGCTAACCCTCCCACCCAATGCCATCCCCAGCACAGGGGGGAACCCACCTCTGTCAGGCCTTAATACCTTCAGTGGGTTTTCCAGCAGGTGCCTCCTGATCTCCAGAGTGGTGTGAGGATCCTTTTTCCAAGCCCACATCCATCATGGCCAGTGTTTGGGAGTTGGTGGTGCTGGGGGTGGACAGGGATAGGCCAACAGAGAGGGCAGCTCAGGACCCTCTCAGAGCCTGACACTGGCATCCTGCATCCTGTAGAAAGAAAGGGTGCTGAAAATGAGCATCAGGGTACAAAGTTTTTATTCTGCCTTTACTCTTTGATTGGTACCTGAGAACAGCAATGCCTTGGGCAGACCTGGACTGGGCTTCAGCCAAAGCTGTGCCCATGAGCTCTAGGGCAGGGCAGGAGGGGCAGTGGGACTCCTGCAGCTGCCACTGCTGCTGGGCTGTGCTCAGGCACAGGGCATGATGCTCCAGTAAGAGTTTCTCAGGCTTCCCTGCTCCCTGAAAGCCAAAAACGAAAGCACTTTGCAGAGGAAAGAAGAAGCTGCACCTCTTGTGACAGCTCAGCTCCTTCCCCCCACAGGGTGAACACTTCCACCATGCCTTTCCACAGAGAGGGAAGAAACCCCTATGAGACTCCTGTACTTCTCCTCACCGCTTCTACCCATGGAGACTTGTCTAAGGAAGGAAAACATTGCAACTGTATTTCCAGGCCTTGCTTGCACCTCCACCCTGCTGTCCTGGAGCAGTGCTCCCCATCACTGAATGCACACCTCTCCCACCCCACCCTGCCCCAGACTGATCTCAGTGCTAATGCTGTTATATCATCATAAATCTGGTGTAACAGAAAATCAGCCCAAAGAGGTCCACATCCATTTATGTGTTCATTCATACTGCCCAGACACAATAACTCTGTCATGATCAAAAATGCAATAACGTGACAATAAGGTATGTGTATTAATTAGAACTGCAGTTCAAACATGAGCTAGTTTACATAAGAGTAATTAAAATCACAATTGACCTTTTGTAGAAACATACAGTTATGCTTAATTCTAGCCACTAGCATTCAAGACTTTTATTTAAATGGTATTCCTAATTCATAATTATATCTTTTTTGAAAATCATTTTTATGGCAAACTGAAAATTACTTGTATCCTCTGTCTTTGTTCTTTATACAAACACACTCATTCTCAGGAAAATGGTCTAATATGCAAGAGCAGATTAAAAAAATGTATATTTATTCTAAAAATACTTGAATTTTCATCTGTAAAACAGTTATCTTTACCCCTTATCTAAGAAAGAACAAATAACATCCAGTCATATGAGACTCTTATCTATTTACTTCTCAGTTCTTCTGTACTATTTATTGTTTCTTGCATCAGTTAGAGAAATCCCATTTTTAATGTGGAACATATATTCCATATCATATCACTACCTTTCATGATTCCAGCACCCTACAAGGCACCAGTAGCCCCAGGGAGAGGCAACCAAAGCAACATCGGGAAAAACTTCTGCAGGAGGAAAATGGGGAATAGTCCCTTCAATTTTAGCTGCCTTTGAAGTCCATGGGTCACTTTGCAAGTCCTTCTCTGTGCCAGGATGTCTGGCAAGATTTTGGGGGCAGGGCTCAGCGGGGTCTGTTGGAGAGCAGGAATGTTTCGCATGAGCGGGGACAGCTGGGGCAAGCCCACCATTTGCAAACGTGCCTGTGGTTATGCTTTCAATAGGTGGCACTTATGAATAATAATATGCATAATCTATCTTGTGCCCAGGCAGGAGAGAAAACATAAGTGGACAAGCCTGAAGGCATGGCCGTCTATTAAAGGTTGCTTGGGAATTCTCTGCAGAGTTAGGGCAAAACTGTGCTGCTAAACATGGCTGGGGGATTTGCATGTTTAAGAAAACAGGACTAATTGAAAACCTCTCTCTTCTGGATGAGTGATTTACATTTCTTACAGATCAAATTACAGAAGGTGAGATACAGTTTTGCCCTTTTGTTTATTTGATTGCAAGCTTTCATTGCTAAATTTCCTTTTTATTAAAGAGCTTCAATGCAGACTTCAGGAAAAAGCCCAAATTCCCAGGCCATGATAAGCACCTAAAGCCTAAACCCTGCAGAAATTCACAATCCTGCTTTGTTCTGTGGCCATTTGTAGACATCATGAATTAAGCACACATGGCTCAGGATCTTAGTAATTAAATAAAAAAATAATAGGAAAATTGCAAAAACACACACACTCTCTTCTACCTATCACTGCAAATGTAATCCATGTCTATTCCCATCAGCAGCAAAGACTATAAAACATAAGGGAAAAATGTATTTGATTTTGAAGTAGCCCAAGAAATAATGAGGTAAGCATCTTGGACTTTTCCCAGAGAAATATCCATCAGACTGACCTTTCTTTTAAAAGGAAGCAGCTGAGGCATTATATAAACAAATGGAAAATAAAGAAAATTGTATTCTTTAAAAAGAAGAGATAAGTGTCTAATGGTGAATACACTTCCTTTGCACTGCAAACCAGCAGCCACTGTCCCAATCCCCAGGGTATTTCCATTCCCCAGGGACCATGGGAAATTACCTCTGCTCCCACTGAGGTAACCCAGCCCAGGAAAGGGCCACCAGCTCAGAAACAGGGCTGGCATGGAGCTGAGGAAGGGGCTTCAGAAACCCAGCATTTTATCTGAGGACCAGGGAAGAAGAGCAGGTGAGGAGAAGCTCTTCCATGAGGTGTCAACTTGCCTTCAGCAGGAGAAAGTCTGTGGCTGAGGACACCACTAACACGATGCTCATTAGAGATGTGATGCTGAGAATACTCCTCCCATCAGTAGCAGATTTCTGGATGTGTGGCTCAGCTGATGGCTCACTCCAGCACTGACAGCACCTTGGCAAGCAACAGGGACACAAGTCACCTCTGGGGCAGGAGACCCACACTCACCACTTATTTATCACACCTCAAACAACCCAGCTGCAGAAGAGTGTTTTAATTGAAGATGGCTGTACGAGCAGCAGAGAACCTCATCACCTCAGTGTTGATAATAGGGATGAGGAAGGAGGGAGGGTGGCAGCAAATCACAGATAGGGGTTTTTCAAGTCTATGAACACAAGAGGGAGAGCACAATAGAAACTGAGAAAACGCTCAAGTATAAAACATCAAGCATTTCAACTTCAGTACTGCTGCTCAGGCCAAGCAAAAAAAAAAAAAAAAAAAAATTAAAAAAAAAAATCTGTTGGCATGGGGAGAAAACACGTCTCTGGATTTTGATAAAGCTATGGGAGGTTATTTGGAGGATGAATTCCCTGGGCCAGTTAAAAGTGGTTGTGCTCTGCTGAAATAAATTCCACCCCAGGATTTAGTACAGCAAGTTCTACAAAGACGCCGTAGTGGGTGAGATGGCAGCCCAGGGGTTTCCCACACCACCTCTTGGTGTTCCAGGAAAGCAAAATTAAGTGCTGAGAAGAGGGGGGAATGCAAGAGGAATCCAATATCAGGCTTTCTGCTGGCTTCACTGCTGCTAATCGTCTCTGTACATGTGAACTGGGTGTAAAATGTTTCCACATCAGAGCTGTAGTTGTGCCTAGGTGTAAATTACTACACAAGGTTCAAGGCAGCTCTCAGCCATGTCCAAGCTGCCTAATTAGTGGTTGTTAGTGTGGCGGAGCTATAAAGTGCTAATATTCAAATGTTATGACTGTGATGCCTCTTGCCAAAATCCATAAAGTGTTTGGAAGCTGGCTAGTGTTACTGACTAAACTCTCTTCCCTCTCAAGCAGAGGATCAAAGGCAGCCATGCTAATTAACCTCTCCTTTTAGAGCTATGGTGAAAATGTAACGCTGCACCAGGGCTGCTGCCACAGCAGTGCCTGGCCCTAACAGGAGATGCTGCAGAGCTGCAAGAGCAGAGCTTGTGCTTTCTGTCTCATCCAAAGCAGCCCCCTCATTTGGGTATTGCTGTTCTGAGTGGCAAAGATGAAAAACCAAATATTCTTTGTAAGACTGTTATTTTAAAACTAAGCCCTTCGCCTCACACAGTCAACCTCTAAAAGAAGGCCTACAGGACTAGAGAAAAGCACTCATATAACATATAGTACTTGACATTGCCCATGGCTAAATATAGGGAACAAGATGTTCTCTGTGGCCATACCAAGCTTCCTTAGTCATATACACTTTAATCTGAGCCCTGCTAGGGGGAGAGATCCCTGGCCCCGCTCTCCCTCATGAGCAGGGCGAGCACAGTGCGCGCCCACTGAAGCATGGCCAACGCGACACCAAGGCTCAGCTCTGCACAGATCAACCCACTCAGGCACGAGCATGCCCTTGGTGCAGCTAATTCCAGAGTTATTTTCTATGGTTAGCATCAAAGACATTTTCTGCTGCATGCATGCATGAAATTATGGCTCACTAATTTCATAAATGGCAGAGTGCATATCTGACCCTCTTCTCCCCCAAATCCTCTGAAACTATTTGTGTTGTACCCAGCTAGCAGAGCCCATGGTGCAGACGTCCCCACCCCAGCCTCTTCTGGAGGAGAGGGACAGGAGAAGGGAGCTCCTTGAGGACCCTCACTGTGGACACATCTTCCCCAGGGAGGTGGTCCCAGAAATCCAGATTAGGCCTGTGAATCCACAGGGATTCAGTCCAACCCACCCACAGTGATGTTCACACTGAACGTCCTGAGCTGGCAGCCATCTGCAGAAGGCGGCACCATCATCCATGCTTTGCCACTGGAAAAGGGACCTCCCAGAGGTAGGACAGCTTTCCCCAGGTACAACAGCAGCAGACCTAGCAAAACAGCTCAATTTCTTCCATCTGTGGAACACACAACCTCCTTCAGCCAACCAAACGCTCAGGAGAGAAGATCTTCATTTTATATCACCTTTACAGCAGCTTTCAAACCCCCAAGAACTCATGCTTGAAACACACACAGTAAATTGACTAACAGACCTGGGTTTGCCAACACAGCTTGATCCAAGTCCACACACACAAGGAGAAACCCCTCTGAACTCTGGGTCTGGCCCCACACCAAGGTAGGGAGAAGGGCCTTGCTCACCCAACACTGTCCTCTGCCCATGGCAGCCAAGAGATCTCTGGTGTCAGCTTCAGCAGAGAGCATGGGGTGAGCTGGATGGACTGGAAACCTCACATAACTCTCTGAAAAAAAAAAAAAAAAACATTAAAAAGTGAGTTTTGCCAGCAAAAAGGAAAAAAAAAAGAAAAAAGCAAATCTCATCAAAAGCAGTAGAGCTTCTCAGCAAGATGGGCACTGGCAGAGCTGGGCTTGGTCACACCGTGTGGAAGGGAAGTCCCCGTGACTGAGAAGCAAACGGGTGTCTACAGCACAGGTTAAATTAATATGACAGTTGCTGCTTTTCCAGTGAAATCAAACCCCAGCCACCCCCTTTCACAAACAGAAACTTCACAGATACACTACAGGACATTTCATTACTAAATATTTTGAATTTTCAATGTGAGAAATATTACCTAGCACTAGCTGCATTATTTGCTTCATAGGGGAGGGATTAACATTCCTGAGACTCAGAAAAGAGGCATATACCACCAAAGCAAGAAAATATGATTATTTCTTTGTTTTCACAGGTCCTCATGCAGGCAACTGCAGGTCTTGGAGATACTCTGACACAGGCCTGGAGTGTATAGCACTCCTTCATTTGCACTTCAAGCGCTCTGAATCCAGGCAAAGACTCCAGTCTCAGAGGCAGATTCTTTAGCAGTTTACATCATGTAAGTGGGAGGTTATCCCTGATTTATGCTAGCATGGCTGAATGTAGCACTGTTCCCATGTATTTTTATTTCTGTTGTCTATAAAAGATTTATAATTATTTTAAAGAGACAGAAATTATTGTCTCATTTATACTAGCAAACTCTTGAATTGCAAAACCGACTCCAGATAGTTGGAACGTCTTAGGGAGCAGATCTGGCCTAGTGGCTTTATTTCTGCAGCTCTGCTTCACCTCCGAATTTTAAAACTGGTATATTCATGCTCTGAGGCAAATCTCATTTTCCAGCTCAAACATTTTATGCAATATTTTAGTAGGCTGTTTCATACTGCTGTACAGCCTCCAATTTTAAGAATTATCAAAAATGTATTCTTCCATGTAACCTCTTTAACACTCACAATAGAATAAAATAAAAACACATCAACAAAAAGATTGTCTCTGCTTGGCAATGCTGTGTGAATGTTAAATTTCCCATTCCACAATGCAGCCATCTCTATAAACTCTGAGGGCGGATTAACGCTCTTCTGGTACTTCACTGTATCAGAACACGGATTTGCAGACAACAGCTGCAGCAAATTCCCTTGACTGAGAAGAATTACAAGTATTATCACCTAGATCATTAAACTGGGTTCATAGATTGCAGAATGTCTTCAATCAATTCATCTAAGATAACTTGAAGCCAGCTGGACCCCCTCAGTGAGAACTTGACTTAATTGGCCAATAAGTGGCTGGAAAAGGTGCATGCGATTTGATAAAATTACAGACTGCAGAAGCGATTACAATTTGGAGAACCACAGAGGGTAGCCTCCGGGTCAGCCCTTTTGGAGAGGGCTAAGTTAATGTCCACTATTAAGTGCTGCTGTGAAAAATGTTGGCCCACTTGGTGCTCAGATGTAAAGTGTATCCAGGTCATTCCTCAGCTGATGGAGGGAGAGATGTGCACATTTATCACTGCTCTGGCCTCATTTCTGCCTTGGTAATAGTCGTACACTAACAACTGCTGGCAGTTTCATGGTTTTCTGGGTACCCTTCATTTTATTGGCATAACTAAAATATTATCTGAGCAAAGCAATCCATCTGCTAAAGAAAAACACTTTCCTTCAATTATGTCCCCTGAGTCTTTTCTTAAGAAAGGTTAAAACACCAGGAAGTTGAAAAATATACATTAGTTTGTTTTTATTTTTTCCAATCTACTGCAAATATGCTTACTTGTTACTGGATAAATGGTAGGTCTACATATTTACCACCACAAAATGTTAGAGGATATGCCTAGCTTTAAGAAAAGGGTCAACTTGCAATATCAGAGTAGCATTAAAGTACAAAGCATTATTTTAAAAGCAATTACCTATCTTCCTCTTCCTGCACTCCCCTCTCAAAAAAAAAAAAAAAAAAAAAGGGGGTAGAAAAGATTGCATAATTATTTTCTCAATGATTTTATATTTAATTATGAAATAGATTAGGTCATTTTTATAAAAGCAATATTTTTTAAAATGGAGCTACAGAGTGCAAAGAAACCATTGCAGTACCCAATTGTGTTAAACATCATGGAAAAACAGAGCTTGATCCTGCGTGAGCTCAGCAGGCAGGGCTCCCATTGACCTTGGTGAGGGGCTGTGGGTGCCTCCCAGGCATTAACCCTTTTGTCAGCCCCACCCCAAGACAGGGCTTGCAATCACTTCTGCACCGATAGAGTGTGCCTGCTGTGATTCCATGTTGCTGAGGCTGCATATTTTTCATGGATTGGATAATTTTCATGGGTTTTGTTTTGTTATTTTTAAATCCCTACCTTTTACAGAGCTAGCTCCAAGACTCAAATAGCTAATGCAGATATTCAGAAGTAGTTTGGTCTCGTTTCAAGGAATTTTTTGCTGATGGCTAAGTTGTTATAATAATAAATGGTGTAACATACAATCAAAAGCCTAGGGGTTGCATAGTTAGCTAGATGCACACAAAACACAAATTAATGAAGTGTGGAAGGACAAGTTACATCTTACCATTAAACAGGGGAAAATGGAGCTCTGACACTGATTTTAAGCTGCAAATATCAGGTCAGAAAAGAATTCCACTTTAAAAAAAAAAGGTACAAAATGCATACTTTCTTAAAATGCTTTCCTTTCATAAGCCAGAAATGTCAGAATCCAATTTTATCTCACCCGTAGGCAGAAATTAAGTTGCCATTTGCTTGCTGGATCTCCTACCATGTGAGAGATGTTTCTTCCCAAGTAACCACTCAGGTCCCATTGCACCAAGCCACAAAGCACAGTCACCTAGGGCACGGGTTAAGGTAGACTCAGTGGAGAGCTGGTCTGCTGCTTTGGGAAAAAAAAACTTTTATTTGAGGGAGCTTTCTTAAGAAAGGAAGTTCAGGTTTAGTCTGTTCCTAACTGTGGGCAGAAAACACACTTTCAAATGCTTCTGGTGAAAGCAATCCACTTCGGTCATGTCAAAATGGCCTTTCATTTTAAAATGTAAGGGAGAGACACAAGACATTTGAAAAAGGGTCAAAACAAAGCAGGATGCCTTTAGATTGTCCAGATAGCTATGTGGCAGTCCAGTTCAGTTTTTGATCCTCCCAGAATTTTGTGGAATAGACTGATTTTAGCATGAAGTTTTTGAGATTTGTGACCCTGTCCTGTCCACTTGGAAGTACCACTTTGTGGGATCAAGCTGCATGGCTGGGATGGCCACAGCTTCTCTTGTTCTCTGGAATCTCCTTCCCACATAGTGAGTTCTCCTTCCCCTGCCCATGCAGATGTGCTCATTCCCTTCTGCATTCAGGACAATTCTGCATTCCAAATCTCTGTGTGAAAACATGGTGCCCATCATAGGCACAGAGATGTCACAAATGTTTCAATTCCTGGTCCTGTCTCTCCAGTCAGGTGTTTCAGTTAAATGGGTAACACTCTGTTCTGATGTCTAGAAAATATATTCTCCTTTCTTGCTGTTTTGAACAGGACAGTACAAGGGCTTTAGCTGCCCTGGGTATTCACACTCAGTCTGTGCTCTAGCACAGGCAAAGCTCTAACTCTCCCCACTTAGCTCTCCAGTGTTGCCTTGCTGGTTAAGCCCTGATGTGAAAAGCCCTCTCCAGGCAAATTTCAGCATTTTAAGCACTGTCCTCACTTGGCAGAAGATGCTGCCTGTCAAGATTTACCTTTCAATGCAGGATGGAGACCTGGAGGGCTGCTCATCCTCTGCTCCCAGCTCTGTAAGAGTGGCCCTGCACAGCCAGGGTCAAACTGGAACTGTGTGACTTCAGTGCCACCGCGCACTCAGTGTGACCTTGAATGCAACGTCTCCATCCACCAGCAAGTGACCAGCCAGGCCTGCCACCTACCATGGGAGGAAAAGGGAAACTAATTGAGTTGTACATGACTTAATCACATTAGCCTCCCTAGTGCTGCCATTTCCCCTGTCCCCACAAGCTCGTGCCATGTTTGTGGTTCTGGTGCTCCTCCGCACCCTGGGGCACCAGGTTTCAGACACACATTGAACTGTCGCTTGCAAATTTAGAAATCTATTTTTAAAGCAAACTAAGCAAACAATGGTGCTCTCTCTGCCTGTCAAAAAGATCATTAAAGGAACAGTTGCTGGCAGGGATTTCAGTGGCAAACAGGCCAGGCTTGGCAGGGCAGGACCTTTGCTCCAGCTCACTGCTTTCGCACTGAACTGAAGCGACGGTCCTCGATAGCCCATCGCACCACTGGCTCTTCATCAGGAGCCACCAACCAGCAGATCAGCATGGGCTTATCCAGCAGTCCCCAGAAAACTGTCCAAGATTTTCACCTTTGTAGGGAAAAGCCCTCCAGGTCAGTTCTGCCACCCCAGAAGGAAAGGGTGAAGCCACAGCCCACTGTGATATTTTGGTACCACCCTGTGACATCCTTGGTCTTCTCTGTGTGTGCAGACTGGACCCCTGCAGCCTCACTGACACAGCTCTAGCATCATCCCACAGGCATTGGAGGACTCACCACTTTCCTGAGGCAGCTCTGGCCCCCAGAACCACTTGACCACCTGAGGATGGCAGTCCCTCTGAACAGCAAGTCCAGAGAAGAGCCACTGCTGAGATCCCTGTGCCAAACTAGAGGACAGGGAGTGGGAACAGACAGATCCTATGGCTGAGCTACTGGCAAGAAAGTATTTCATCTACCCTGCATGTGAGGGCCAGACCCACACACTTTATGCAACCAAACAATGGAAATATCTGGATCCACTTTGGCATTTTCCAAACACGTTGCACACCATCAGCATCTTTGAGGGATCTATTAATTATCACTAGACACAGCAGTAACTTAGATAACCTTTCCTTCCTTCTGTCTTTCAGCACTAAGGAGGTGGTGTAGAAAGGAGGCTATTTATACATGAAGCAGTAAAGTCTATTTTTTTGTTTACTTTGAAAAAGCCTAGTATTGACTTCCATTTATCTTCCAATAAGTCCTGTCCAATGCAGCTCAGAATATAATCTGTTCCAAGGGCAGGTGCTCCTTAATGAGAGCTGAAATTTCCATGGTTTTACTTCATTCATTAAAAGGGAAAGAGAAGGAGAGAAAAAAAGAAGAGAGTTAGAAAATGGCATGAAAGCATATTACCAGTAAATTGTTTCCACTGTGTTTGTGACTCTTCTTAATGTTTTATGAATATGCTAAAAAATTTGCTCAGGCATTTTTCCTTGGGCACTCTAGTTAATTACTTATTCAGAGAGCTTCTACTCTGTTCCTTGCAAAATGTGTTGTGCATTAATTCTGATTATGTACAAAAACCCACCTGCAAGGAAAAACTCTGAATCAGTAATGCTGATAAAATGAGCAGCTCTCCAGGGGCTTTACTGAGAAACAGGATACTGGACAGAATTAAAATCTTGTAGCTAAGGCTATTCATAATGTCATTAACATAAAGGCAATTAAATGAGTTTTTAACCTACAACCCTTTATTGTTATTAATGAACATTAGAAAAACACAGGAGATAAAATTGGTAATTATCTCTGCACCAAGCTATGCAATAATGTGTTTAAATATAAAAAGAAAACAAATGATTATTGTTAGTATTTTCAGTAGCAGAAGCCCCAAGGAGCAGCTCAGTCACATTTAATCACATGGTACTACACCAAGAGGGTTAATTAAACCAGGGCTTTACCTTCAGCATGCTTGGTTATTCTGTTTAATATGGAATCAACAAACACAAACGCCAATCTGCAAAATATTCCAGGCAGTGCCTTTGCCATCAGGTGAGCCACCTTTACAAAAACCAAGAGGGCTTTCACTCCCTTCAGGACAAGGAGCTGCAGTCCTCTAATCAAGTTTATATTGTCACATGCTTTAAAAAACCAATTCCTGAAACAGCTATATAAATCCTGGTTCATAGTCCAAGCTTACCATTTTGTAAAAATGAATTTGTGGATTCAAAAAAGATGAACATTTGGCAGTAGATGGTAGATATGATTGCAGCACTACAGTGCAGTGGAAGAGCCTCCAGTTCCATTTCTTTATGCAAACTATTGTGCTCTCTACTTAAGAAGTCATAAATTAGAATATCTTCTAAAGGGGAAATTCACTAAAGCTCAGTGAAATAGCCTGTATCTGGATTTGAACTTAATAATTAGATTAAAAGTTTTATGATTTAAATCTCCAGAATAAACTTTAGCACCTCTTTTATAATGGGTCTTTTAATGTATTTACAATATTTTGGGGGTTCAGAAATCTATTTTCTGGGCAATATGTAGCTACAAAAATGACAGTTAATAATTCTATCTTCCAGTCAGTAGATAAAGCTTTCCTAAGGAACGTGTCCATCCAGACAGGGCCTGGGAGGGAAGAGCTGAAGGCACTTAAAGACTGCCCAGGGTCCAGCCCTGGTTTCATGGAGCAGCTTGTGTTAGTGCTGCAGGGACCTGCCCTGTCCAACATCCCTGTGCCCCTGCATCCAGGGGGGCAGCTGAGGAGAGCCCCTGCCAGCAGCAGGAGGGAAGGGGAAGCAGAAGAAGGAAAGCTCCGAGGGTGGTTGGCTGGTGTGCTGAGCACAGGGATAGCCCAGTGCATTGCACCAGCGAGGGCTGCACACAGGGATGCAAAGGAGGCCTGACAGCCACACAGCCACTGTGTCCCTAGAAGATGTTCTTGCTGGGACCCCTGAAGAGAAGTGAGAAATTTAAAGGATTTAGTCAAGAGGAAAAATGACCAAGGTGCTCCCTTGCTATTTGGAAAACCTGAGTAGTGAGACAGCAGAGGAAGAATTAAGAAAAGAAAAATATCATAAAGGTGAACAATTAGCAGCACAATTTACAACAGCAGATACCATTAGATTAAAAAACTTCTTCTTTTAACAGACATACAGCAAGAAAGCAGATAACCTGGCAATTCAGACATCTGAAAGAGCCTGCAAAACATCCCTTCCACGGGGAGGTGGCAAAACTCAGAGCTGGATCTCAAAAGAAGCAGAATCACTTACAGGCTGAGACAGGACTCAAGCCTAAGGAAAAAGCCAGATGCACTAAGAAGAGGAGCAGAGAGGGAAATGTAGGAGGAAACATCAGAACTGGTGTTTTCAAATATAAAAATCAGATGGGATCTATCAAGGGTTTACAGCTGTAAGGGTGCATTGCCCAAAGCTAGAGGAGAGAAGCTGCTGTGCGGAGTCAGGCAACAGGAATGGAGCAGACACACAGGTATTTCTGCATTACTGTTAAGCTGCTCCCAAGCCCTTTCTAAACACACACAGCCTTCACCACCACCACCTGCCTTGACAACAATGTGTGGGATCACTGGCACCAACACACCATGCTGTTAAACAGCAAGCCAAGGACAAAGGTGGTATTATAACCAACAACTGCTTCAGACAACTTTACAGCTCTAAATGCCTGAAAGATTTTCCCCAACAACTACAGATTTCTCTTCCTCCTGATGTGGAAGCTGTTTTCACTTGTTTGTGTAAGCCTGCTATTATTCGCTGGTGTAGTAAGGAAAGGCCCAGGCTATTCACTTGCTGTGTAGATGCAGAAATGATGTGCATACTAACCAGCTCCTCCAAGCCAAATAAGCACAGCTGGTTTAGTTTCTCTTGAACTGGGAGGTGTTGTAGGAAGCCATTAAGCTAGGTGAGCTGTGGTGTGGGTGAGATGGCCTCCAGGGCTTTGTATGAGGGCATGCAGCCCTGGCAGGGCTGCACGGTGGCACTGCGAACAAGCACAGTGTCACTTCTGTCCCCCAGACACCACAGGGATGCTGCAAACACACAGCTGTGCCTTACACATCCCATCCCAGCCTGTCAGTGCACAGCAAAGGGACACCCTGCTGGAGCTCTTCTCTCTCCATCCAGGAAGTTGGTTTTGAGTGCTCTCTGCTTCTATGTTCACATTGCATTTTTCTGTGAAAAACAGGCACACAGCTAAGCAGAGGCACACACTTTTTGTTGCCTTTGGGCATCCTTTTCTAGTATTTTAATTATAGATCACCAGTTCATGACTTGCTTCTAAACTTTGCCCTCTTCCCTTTGTCAAGACAAAAATCCCAGGCATTTTTCCATGCCCAGATCAAGTCAATGCTCATTTTCATTGAAAGCTGCTTGAGACAGGATCCCACTGTGCCATCCTGCTCCAGCCCCACAGGTCTCTGCACCCTCATGCTAGGAGGAAGCAGCACACACATGTGTGCACACACATGGCAGATCAGCAGAGCTACCACCCTTCACCTGTGCATTAAAGAAAACAACCCCAAACACAAATTAATTATGGTGAGGACAAGAGCAAGATAATGCCCATTTGAAGATAAATTTCATTACATATACCTTGGGGGAGTTTAAAATTGCTGCAACCACTTGCTGTTTTGGACATCTTCATCCAAGGCAGTCATCCAATGCAGCAGTGATCCAAAAGTGCAGGGACATCGCAAGAAGGAGAGGAGCACTGTCAAGTGTCCCCAGGTTTCTGACATCAGCAGCATCCAGGTCAGTACAAGCATTCCTGCTCTGCTCAGATGAAACTCATAAACCTGGGAATTACCTGCTCACTGTGGGGATCAGCTCACTGGAACCATCCACCAGGGCATCTGGTCACAGTCACCACAGTGAAGGGAGCACACAGGAAATCAGCCTATTCCAGCATAACAAATCCTATCTTCGTTATAAGCTAAGGCATCAAAGAACTACCAAGCCTACATCTTATTTACAGTATTTTAGTGGATAAATGACACTCTTTCTACTTTGTTTTGCCACCTATCAAGTGTTTACAGTGACAACAGCCTGTTGTCTGTCATTCAGAGGGTTGGCACCTGTCTGGATAATAGCATGACTCAATATTCCTGAAGTACTAGATTTCTGTAAGAGAGGAAAAATCAATAACTGTGACAAGCACTATCCATTAGAGCCCAAGAGCAGAGAGCAAACGATTACACAATGTCATTTGTTTAATATAACAAGACTGTAAATGAAAACTCTATCAATTGATCTTTGGAGGATAAAACATCCTTTCAAAGGCAAGATGACCATGGACCAGATCTCCTTGACTTCCCAAGGCCAAAATGGTCAATACCAGCTGAAGCTCAGGGTTCCCACCCTGTCAGTTGATGGACCCCTTTGAGATCAATAGCTTCCAGTGCATACAGATCATGACAACAGCAGCCACCAGCACCAGCTCCCCACTCCAGGACAGAGGCAGAAATGTACTTTTCTGTACAGCTCTGCTTTTTCTTCATCGGGTTTTCTGAGCAAAGCAACACATGCATACAAAATACATCACATATATTGAGATCTCTATTTCAATATTAATAATATATGCTCATACTCAACATAACAGCATTTCTAAGCACTCTGTGAATATGGACAGTGAGAGGTAAAGAAATCTGGCTGCCTTCAAGAGCACAGTCATCCTCTGCTCTCCAGCTCCTTTCCCACCCCCGGTCTCTTTCATTGTTTGGCACTGTGGCCTTGTGCCACTTGGGCTGATGTTTCACTTCTAAATGGCATTTCAGCTCTGGCCCCTCACTGCCCAGCACCCTCTCCCGGATTAGCTCTTGGGTGCCATATGGTACAAATGGCCTGCCACACACGCGCTCAGCCAGCGTTTAAAAACCTGCCAGAACGCTGCCTCTGCTGGCAGCCTGCCTGGCGGCTCCGTGGGCTGCTGAGGGAGCGTGAGGCTGCCTGGAAATAATGGAGATGGGGCAGTGCCAGGTCGTGTGCAGCAGCCCTGGGAGCGGCGCTGCTCCTGCCCGGCCGCTCCCGAGCAGGGTCAGACATTCCTGCACACCAATCCCCGCAGCACGGCCCGGCATTCCTGCACACCAATCCCTGCACACCAATCCCGCAGCACGGCCCGGCATTCCTGCACCCCAATCCCTGCACACCAATCCCTGCACACCAATCCCCGCAGCACGGCCCGGCATTCCTGCACACCAATCCCTGCACACCAATCCCCGCAGCACGGCCCGGCATTCCTGCACACCAATCCCTGCACACCAGTCCCCGCAGCACGGCCCGGCATTCCCGCACCCCAATTCCCGCAGCACGGCCCGGCATTCCTGCACACCAATCCCTGTACCCCAATCCCCGCAGCACGGCCCGGCATTCCTGCACCCCAATCCCCGCAGCACGGCCCGGCATTCCTGCACACCAATCCCTGCACCCCAATCCCCGCAGCACGGCCCGGCATTCCTGCACCCCAATCCCCGCAGCACGGCCCGGCATTCCTGCACACCAATCCCCGCAGCACGGCCCGGCATTCCCGCACACCAATCCCTGCACACCAATCCCCTCAGCACGGCCCGGCATTCCTGCACCCCAGTCCCCTCTGCTGCTCCCCCAACTGCCTCGCTGATGCAATCAAAACCAGCATTTGTTTGCTTCAGCTGCATTCTGCTTCATTCTGAGTGTGGGCCATGGGGAGCAGCACACAGGCCCATGGCTGCTCCCCAGACAGTGCCACAGGGAGCCATCCCCTGGCCACAGGGAGCACCCAGGTTTGCAAGGACAGCAACCAACTGTGCTGGGCAGGACAGGCAGGGCAGCAGCACCACTGGGAGCTTGCTAAGGTTTCCTCACCTTGCCATAAAGTCCTTTCCTAAAGCACTATTCCTCCTCTCACAGTGGCAGGTGCATGTCCTTAGCTGCTTGCAGGAGGGTTGATCAGTCCAAGAGCATCACTCCCAGAGACCTGGTCTGGAGAAACAGAAGGGAAAGCCTTGTAGAAACTCAGTAGAATTTTGACCCCTCATCTCAGGAGAGAAAAAAATTGCATGAAAAACAATCATCTACAGCAGCAAACCTCCTCCAGTGTCTCTCCAACAACACAGACATTTTTCCCCTCTTCTCCAACTCTCTTGCAGCCTCACCAAGCCTCTTGCTTTCCCTCACCCTACAGCAGGTCCGACTCCAATTTCTTCTCTACCAATCTGATCTGATTTTTGTTTAACTTTTTTCCTTCCAAGAAATGAGACTTTCCACCTTCTTGTTATACTAGAAGCAGATTCATTCAAATGTCTGCATCAGCTCATATCAAACATCATATTTTGGTTTTTATCCCTATTAAATCTGTATCAGATTTTCTTACCAGGTTTTGGCTGAGAGCTTCTCATAGGCCTCTCCATCTGTAGGGCTTTTCCCTAGCAGAGGTCTTTCCCCCCTCCAAAATCCTGCTGCTAGTGCAAGGAAATTGTTTTCCTCCAATGCCATTTCACAAAAAATGCAATAATCACAGAATAGTCTGAGCTGGAAGGATCATCAAGCCCAACTCTTAAGTGCATGGCCCATGCTCAGTACCCACCCCAGTGCAAGTGACCTCCTGTGCCACCCAGGAGCCAAGCAGGGGCCACAGCACACGCAGGCAGGGTGCCAGGAGCTGGTGGTAGGGCTCAGACAAGGAGCACTTGGAGCACACCAAGGCCCCAGACCCACCACCTCCCTGAGTGGTGGAAACTGTGCATGCTCCCAGCAGCACCTGGAAAAGTTCCCTCCATGGAAAACCTGAGACAGGCAAGAAGTTGCATTGGCTGAACCACTCACCTAAAATCCAATCATCCATCTGCTTGGGGCCCCTTGTGAAGCAAGGTGCCTCAAGCACCTGCAAACCACTGATGACAAAGGGTCAGGCTGGAGACCTTCAAAGCTGGATGGCTTCACTTACAGCAGGTGAGGAGAAAACTTGCAACTCCTGTCTCGCTTTCTATTGGGCAAGTAGGTCAGCAGCTAAGATGATGCTGCTCCTTAAAAATACACCACTTTGTGTGTTTGTAACTCATCAACTCCAGATAACCTCTAGTAGAGCATCAGACTTGCAGAAGCCTTCACTCTTCCCAGATGGGACTTGAAAGCTGTAACGCTACCCATACATATTTGTGCGTTATTTAGCTCTTGTTAGACTAAGCTTTGCCCTTCAGTCACAGTGGGGAGCGGAGAGAAGAAAAGCAAAATTAGAATAAAAAAAGCAAAACTATAAAAGGAAA
This sequence comes from Melospiza melodia melodia, assembly GCF_035770615.1. Lineage (NCBI taxonomy): Eukaryota > Metazoa > Chordata > Aves > Passeriformes > Passerellidae > Melospiza > Melospiza melodia. The sequence goes on along the minus strand of NC_086204.1, from coordinate 15,795,159 downwards.
TGCAGGATGAAAACACCTTGACAATGACTGGTGGCCACATTGGTAATTCCTGTGCAGTGGTGAAGAAAGTAGCAATGCCACAGTTCTAATGTATTCTGGTGAAATATTTGTACGATGTGCCTGCACAAAGCTTCAGATGAAACAGCCTCTTTATAAGCTTTTGATAGCTAGGAGGGAAGTGGCTTTGCCATTACCTCTGTTTGTGAAATGAAAGCAATACTGAGTCTTGGTGCTCCTGGATGGAGGTGCTGATCATCACAGTGACAGCCAAACTAGCTTTGCTTGTTTGTTGTTTACCTTATGCTAAGGGGAAGGAGCTCCTTTGTTGTCATTGTATCCTGTGATGTGGTAAAACACAATCCATGCCCAATGTGCACAGAAATTTCAAGCCAGCAGTATTTATTATCCATGCACAGACAGCACATATTGCTGCTTTGCTGTCAGTGCTGCTTGCAGTGCTTTAGTGAAAATAAAAGGGCATTTGTATCTCGAGTGCCACACTGTGCTGTGACAACATGAGCATTGCAAGGGCTGTTTGGTGTTGTACCACACACACAGGCTTGAGAAGGAAGTCTCCACCACAGCTGCCTGGAAAGACCCAAAGTGCACAAAAGAAACCCTTGCAGGTGACATTTGTAACCTCCTGCTGTAGGGGATGTGCTCCCAGGCCCAAATGCTGCCCTGGGTGCTCCCACTGTTGGCAGCAAGGAGCTGCTGTTCCTGGGAAGCCTCACTGCCTGCAGAGGTGCCCCAGGTGCATTGGAGTGGAATTTGGCCAGTGCTGGAGCTCATTGAGAAACACCAGAGCCTGGTATTTCACATGCTGAGCAACTTTTTAACTGGAAAAAGGATCCTAGGTAAAGAGTACTAAAACCTAAAGCAAGCAGCTCTACCTAACAGGTTTCTAGGGCCTGTTATATATCATGCAGCATAACATCCTCCCTTATTTTCCCAAAATAAGCAAAGAAATCAACAATACACAAGTGCTGGACCAAGCAGCTTTAAGAATCATACAGGTTCACTGCAGTTACCCAGCTTTAACATGATGACTTATCTATCAAATAGTTATCCTCTCACAAAGTTCAAAACACATGAAATTCCCTATCAAACTAGACAATTGTTTTCAAACTGGTCCTATGTTCAGGGTCAGAACTTGCAAAGAAAGAAAAAAACCCACCTGATCTTGAGTCTGAGGAAGCTGTGAACACAACTGCACTTGGAAATAAGTCTGTGGCAAGGCTAGGGAAAGCATGTGTGTTAATAGCACATAATTTACCCTCACCACAACCTCTGTGTCAAAGCCACCTCCCCTGCATGAGGCTGGCCATGCCTGCTGCATGGGCAGTGTTGGCACTGGAGCATGGCTCCTGCTCTGCTTCCTAAAATCACAGAACTCCAAGACCAAGGGACATTTAGAAGGGAAACATGGCACAAAGGTAGCACTGCAGGTCCCAAAGTTTCTGGAGCTCCCCATCAAGTTTGTGGCACTTTTCCCCATGACATTAAGATGTCCTTCCCTGTAGTGGGGCAGAGCTCTGGCATGCACAAGTGGCAGGAATGTCTCCAAAGCAGGCACTACCCACCTGTCATTCTCAAGCTGCAGTCCCTCAATGCCTGCTCCTGAGAGGCAGGCATGCCTCAGTCACCCTTAAGCCCCCACTCAGCAACCTGACTGATTTCAACACCTTTCAGAAGTTGAAAACTCCCTCTTGCAGATCCCTTGGCTAGTGGGCTTGTAGAGAGGGGCAGTTGGGTTGGAGCTGTCTCCTCCCACAGAGCAGCTGTCAGAGCTTCAAACACCTGAAAGGTGAGAAGAAAAAGGATTCACATTTAAAAAGACCAAGTCACTTCAGCTACTACTGGTTTATTGGTTCCTAAACCAATAAACTCAACTAAATAAAGTGTGACTTACTGAATTAAAGCAGAAAACAATACTCTGCTCTGAAGCTAAGAGAGAGCTGCTTTCTGTGTTACAGCCAATGCAGGAGCTGCCAACAGATTTGCACCTTCCTGACTTTTGCTACCTTAAGCAGAAAAGCACTGCTTTCCCTCATCTGCATGTCCATCTCTGCTAATTGGTGACAAGCACAAGCAGCCTCCCCAGCAGCCCCTCTGAGGCACAGAGCACAGTGGTGTTCCCACAGCATGTTATCCTGGGAGTCAGCCTCGATGGGAAGCACAAACCTGTACCAAGAAAACCTGCTATTGGTAAAGCAGATTTTTTTCTGCCCAGTTTGATTCCAGCCACAGAGCTACAGAACAACAGCTATTTGTATTGCAACTGTCTTTTAGGCTGCTTCCTTCTCACTGAGAATGTTCCACAGAGCTGTTTTTGCAGTCAAAACCACAGACAAACATGGATCACAAACATGGATTAATGAAAATATTTGAATGGGCTTTGATGAGGCTGTGGAACCAGAAAACACCATCGTAACAGCTGGGATCCCTGCACTGAAAGGACACACTGTTAACTGAAGTAAATATGTTGCTATGAATTTCTGACTTAATTGACAGAACATTTTATAGTGTGAACTTCAAAATCTCATTAGGAATGAATCAGAACATGGCTATGTGCCTGTAACATTTTCAATGCCAACATATAGTCAGGCCTACTTGGAGCTGATATCATTTCTTGATCAAGCAGCTGAGAGATTCCAATGTAATTCTATGCAATCAACTGTAATGCTTCATGCCAATATGTAAAACTAAATTGGATTAAAAGAAATACCATCTCAAAATTGTGGTCTGACAGACAAATCCCACCATTTTTAGTGTCTCTTAGTTCACAGCCATCCCTGACATGCCTAAGCTAAAGAAATAAAGGCATTTTCCTGCTAACATTGAGGTGTGAGTGCCCGAGAGGCCAGCCAGGCTGCACAGGAGGATCTCTGTGTGATTGAAGGGCTCTGTCAGTAACTCCTCCTGCCCCAGGAGGACCCTGCATTTTGGCACTTGACTACGTTGCCCCTGTCATACTCATTCTGATTAGGGAGGTACGACTCAATTCTCAGCAGCCTCAGTGATAATATTACAAAACTAAGCATGATTAAAAGACCTTGCAGACATGCCGTGCCTGCCTGCCCCTCTCAGTGTGTGGGCACACACTGCTGACAGGGCAGCACCCATGCAGCTCCCTGCCCTGGCACAGCATGGCAGCCTGCTGGGGACTGCCTTCAGCCTCCGACCAGCCTGCTCTCCTCAGGAAAGGCTGATCTCCTGAGCCAGGGGAAACTTGGACAGCTGCAGTTTGGAAAGACTACCCTCACAACAGTCAATTAACTGGGAACCTAGCACAAGTACCCTTATGTGAAAGTTAGCTACCAGTAGTTTCAACAAGATGAAAGTTGGTGAATCTTTTGTGAGAGATTCAGGAGGTAAAAAATTCCATCTTATATGGAATACTCTTTTAGCGAAAGAGATATCTTAAGAAATTACTGAATTATTTGAAACAAACCAGAATTACCCATTACTATCTCAGGCGCCTGCTTAACTAATTTATTACATTTTGGGAACTGACCTTTTGATACCTGGGAGACCTGTGAGCTGGCACGGTCTCCCTGATGCAGTATCCCAAGAAAGCAGGACTGAGGGCATCAGCAGTGACACACCAGACATTCCTGCTTCCCCCTGCCAGGCTGGAGCTGCACAGGTCACACAACCGTGGCTGGATCTCAAAGTGACCCTCAAAAGCCAAGGGTGAAAACACACCAGATCACATTGCCAGGTTATTCATTCACTGCTTCCTTCTGCGTTAAAGGGATGCCTGGGAGCTGAGACAATCCTGTAATATCTGCTTAGCCCACAAGTACACAAATTAAAATATCTGACAGATTGCTAATGAGCTGATGTTGGAATGCCTGGTTAGTCTGTTATCATTTGGCCGTTCACAGCTTCCTCGCAGCCCATCTGCGAGCTGGGGCAGCCACAGCCTTCCTCCATTTACACCTTTTGCCATTATTGGCCTTTGGGAAAGGCCTTCAGCAATTAAAGTTTGTATCAAACATATTGCCGTCTTTCCCACCCTGTTACTAGCCCCTCTGTGCTGCTACAAAAGGTCCGCTCGACAGAAGGCTGGAGCTATTTTGTACACACTCGTGTACCTGAGCCCCCTGTTTGTGCTCCAGCCTGGCAGCTTCACTCACATCCCACATCACTGCTCAGAGCTGCCCTGGCAGCTCACAGCCTCCTCCTGAGCAAAACCCACCCAGTGAATCCTCACACAGCTGAGCTGCTTTGTGAAACACTCCCTGGTATTAGCCAAAGTACACATACACTTCTGTTCTGAGGTCCAAAAAGAGAGAACCTCAAGATAATCAGTTTGGGCTGTTGGAGAGGAAGTGTCCTGCCTGCAGGTCCCAAAGGACTAACTAACATTGCTGGGGGGACAGATGCAAACTGAGGGCAAACTGAGTGCTGTGTGCTCCTACTTACCCTGCTGAGGACTCCATGGAGAGCTGCTGCTGGCTTTGGATGGAGCCAGCCAGCACCGGGGGAAATGCACAGGGCAGGACAGAACCTGTGCAGAGGCGCACTGAGCACTCCATCAGCTGCCTCATGCATCTCCATCACCTGGGAGAAAAACTCTGGCAGTAAGTGAGCCTTCAATGCCTTCAACCACTGCGCCCTAAAAGTTCCCAGTGTGTAAGAAGATCTGCACTGACCGCGGTTTTCTGCAGGCACTGCAGTCCTCAGGGCTGCAATTCTGTCCACCTAAATAAGGTGAAAAAAGGAAAGCAAACAGATTAAGAGGAGATTGAATGTGCATGTTATACGGCAGTGCTGTATGGTGGCAACTTGTTTGGCTTCTTTTAACTAATGACTTTCCTCACACAATCACTCACACTGGGCAAACAAAGCACAAAAACAAGAGATCGAGCCCTGATGAAAAAAATTCTTCTTTCATTCAACTTAGAAAACTTGGCCATAGTGGTGGAAGGTGCTTCCAGGCAGCTCCAACTTGCATAAGAGGCAGGGAGTGCAGACATCCCTGACCTTGTTTGGCAGTATTATGAAAGGTCGGATTTTCAGATGGATGATCTGATCTCAAAATATCCTCCAGTGTAATGAGTACAAACAAGCCTTTCATCTGTCTGTCTCAGCCATGTGTCTATTTGCTTTCTCTGGTTTTTAATGCAGGGAACAGCCCTGTGAGGGTTGCAGAAAGCAGAAGGAAGCTGAGCAGCGTAGCACCTCTGCACCAATGGGTTACCAGTGTAGCTGAGCCAAAACCACAAACCCCAGAGCTCTGCTCAGCCACGGGGTGCAGCAAGAACCCCTCCAGCTCTCCTGTGCACCTCCATGGGGCAGGCACAGCCCTGAAGGGACAGGAGAGTCTGGAACACTGCTCTGACCTGGGAACATGCAGGCTGTGGCCAGCAAGGTTCATAGAGGGAGATGAGAGAGTGAATTCCCCAACATCACAGGGGCTCTTTAGAGAGGCGAGGCAGGGGCACAAAACATTCATTCCTTATAAGAACACCCTGCAACATTCACTTTCCTTGTGATAAACAGATTATAGGATTTTTTCCCTGTTTTCTTTTCTCCCCCCTTTATCATTTAACCAGTTCTCAAATCACAAGTTACCAAGACTCCACTTGAATGTTGCAGTTTTCCTGTTGTGAATCTTGGGTTAAACAATTCTTTCTCAAATAAATACTCCTTTTTCAGTTTCTACTGATGCTTTTGTTGTTCACAGTAATCAAGTTCCCAGTTGGCTAACCTCTCACCTAAAACAACGTCTTCATCTTTCATTTGAGCAAAATTTATTATCCATAAGCAAAGACAGAAAATGTGTGAATGTCTAAAGCTTATGTAAATTAAGAGGCTCTGCACACTGGTCCTAAAAATAGTAGATAATAACAAGCATTTCTTCAGCATACCATAATTATGGGCCTGCTGTCATGTCTTGCATTGTCTATAAGGTCACAGTTGCATTATACAAAATTTACAGTATATTATCAGTTAAAAACACAATAATTAGCAAGCCCACATCTTCCATCTTCAGCACCAGTGATGAATGTTCACAAAAAGCAAAAAAAAGGCATGTTGTTTGCTTTATGTGGACAATACACACTTAAATTTAATCATCAGTGTCTGCTATCCAGCAGGCAATATTCTTGTGCTATTATAACACTATTTGCCAAGATCAGACTATACCCTTGGGGTGAATTTGTCCTTAATGAAGGGACAAGGAGCCAAATCTCACACTGTCATATCACTGACATACACTTAGGTGTATTTCTTCAAACTTTATAATTCTGTATGACTTATTCTAAGATGATGTCTGGGTGAACATCTCAAGCATTATTTTGAGCATTACAATAAATCTTTAAATTTAGTGTTCCAATTTTTCAACTCACAAATTATGTGTATTGAGAGAACCTCTCCCATAATGCGAGTCATTATTTTTGCTTTCCTGAACAATGGAATTTGAAGAAAGATGAGGGAGATTGCACCCAGACCACAAGTGCCACAGCTTCTAGCAAAAGAACTCAAGAGGTTCCTCAGCCTCATTGTCCCACCCAGCCCCTTCAGATGCCCCTGGCTGTAGCAGCCAACCAGCAGCTGTGGCTGTTCCACCCTCACCAGCCACCTTATCACTTGTGGTCATTCACAAAACAAATCACCTAAAAAAATCCTAGCAAGAGATCAGAACTGGTGGCCTTTACTCCTTGACATCCAGAAAAAAAATCTTGGAAAAAGTTTATCATTTTCTCAGTGAAACAAAGAAGAGGACAGAAAGCTCTCTGTTGGAAATGAGCAAATAAAGCATTTCCATACTGCTGTGTATCTTTTGACTGCTTTTAAGTGCCATTAACTATGAAACACCAAGATGTTTCATTTCAACTATTTCAGCAAACAAACAACGTCTAGGAAATTCACAATCAGGAATTGACCAAAACATTAACCAGTGCAATTAAGAACTTTGCTATGGATGGAAGAATTTGCAAATTCCATTCACATCCTCTGCCCTGAGCCCCTCTGCAGCCACTGTGGCAGGGATTACAAGTGCTGTGGGGAGCAGCAGCTGCCAGCAGAGCCAGAGGAGCCCGAGCTGCAGGAGCACCATCACAGCCTTTCATGTGGTGCCAGGGAACCCCCGGCCCAGCCTGGAACAACTCTGCCTCTGATTCCTGCCCTGCATTGCCTTTCTGCTGCCATATGTCACTGTCCCCGGCTCTGAGCAGAACTGGAGCTGGCAGCCAGGGGGGCAGAGCCCAGCACAGCCCAGGAGAGGAGCCCTGCAGAGCCCCTGCAGCCGCTGACAGGCACTCACAGCCCAAATGACACAAACCACACCCGCACACCTCGGGAGCAGGGCAGCACTGGGACCCTGAGCAGGAGGCTGAAGGGGAAGAGGGTTTGCAACCAAGTGCTTTGTGAGTCTTGCCAGCAGGATTGGTGGTGAAGCAGCACCCAAGAGCCCACAGAGCTGGGAGGTGATGCAGAACAGCCAGGCAGCACCACACCCTCGGTGCTGGAAAAGCCTGCACAGGCCCTGGGCTGGCTCTGGGGCTCAGAGCAATGCCTAAGGACAGAGTGGAATGTGCAGGAACTCATCCAAAACTGGCCTAAGCCTCAACAGCAGCCTTCACACAGAAAACACCTTGTTAAAGCAAAAAAGGGAAATGCACATTGTTAAGATTCTTTGAGAATTTCCTCAGTTGTTTATGTCCCATGTGAGAAATTATTTAAAGGACAAGTCCTCCTGTGCAGCTCTTGGTGCTTCAGATGGTCCAGCCTGCATGCAAAACCCAGTCTGAGCAGCCAGAGCACCTCCCTGCACCTCTCCTTCATCCAGCCCTGCCACAAATACCTGCTCAGGAAGTGCCAGCTCTGCAAGCAAAGGCACAGCACCACCAGTGCCCTCTGGGACCTCACCAACACCAGGGAGACTCTGCTTTGGTGCAGCCATGGACAGGGATCCGGGGGATTCCATGAGTCCCAGACATGTGGACCTGCACAGCTGATGCCACGAGCAGTTCCCACCTCATGCAAGAGGCACCAGCACCTGTACTCCAAACCCTGTTAGTGTTGGAGTTATGGTACACACCCACCCAAACATGAGCTGCCCCTGCTCCTTCCATGTGCCAGGATCAGAGAGCCACAGATCAGGCAAGTCAAAGATATGGGTGGTGCTCTAGGCTCTGCCCACGTTCATTCTCCAGCCTCCATCTTTTCATGGGATTATTCCTGCTGAGATGGGAAGGCTTTGCCAGATGTGGTCCCCAACATACTGCCCAAAACAGTTTGCTGGCTGCTTCCTGACAAAGGCACTTGTGAAAGAGCTGCATCAATCTGAAAGCTAGTGAGTGTTAATACAAGGAGAAAAAGGGAATCACCCAAAGGACTAGGAAAAAACTGGACAGGAATATAGTGAGCTCCACTGGCAGTTTTGTAACTGGATCCAGCCTCAGCCCCCATAAAATGAAGGAGATTTGTGACATTCTGCTCCATGAAAGGACATGCAGCATGACCAGAGGAACAGGCACGGGCAGGGAGCCCCAGGCACACAGCTGGGAATCCTGCCCCCCTCTTCACTGGGGCGAGCCTGCTGCAGCAGTGTGGCTTCACCAGAGTAGCACACACACTTCTGGGAGATCAGCCTGGTCACTTTGGGTATTTTGGAAAAAAATGATGTGATGTCTTTGATATGAAGCTGCAAGTTCAGCATGGAACTATGAAATAATGCCCTCAAATAGGTCTTTTCTTCAGCATTATCACACAAACACTTTGGCCTGTCTGGCCTTACATGAGAATAAAGCCTGTGCAGTTAAGCAGAAAGTGCTGTTCAGTACAGAGTGGATTTTAAGGCCAAACTTTGAGGAGACAATGCCAGACACTGTGAAACCCCTGGCAGCAACCTTGCCTTGTCCTCCAGCCCAGATTCCCTCTTCCCCTGATGGGATCATTCAACACAATCTCAGCCCAGATGAGCAGCAGACTCAAAGGCATTACCTGGAGTCAGGACAGGTGTCCATGGAGTGCTGCTTCAGAAGCAAGAACCATACAAGCCCAACAGTGGAGGAGAGTCAAATGAGCATGCTGTACCTGTGTCAGCTGCTGGCTGGAGATCCCTCCCTGACACCCCTCCCCAGAGGACTGCAGGGATAAACACCCTCTGTTTGAACAGGACCAATGACAGCAGAATGGCTTGCTTGTCTCTAAAAAGCCTCTAATGATGGGCATCAAGGGAGAGACCCACGGTCTGACAGACTTCTTTTTTCCCCAGAGTGAAACATAAAAACACATTTCAACAGCAAGGAGAACACAGTTTGAAGTGCATCCCTAGTTAATTATATCCAAAAGAGTAATAATAAAATAAACTATTAAATTTTAGAACTCCCTCCTTAAAGTATTAAGCATTTTGTTACTGTGGTGCAGTTAAACCCCACACTGAACAATGTTTTGACTTGCTTTATAGGAAGGTAACAGGGGTCATAATGAAATAAGGTATTCTACACAAAACTTGTTCTACACAGTCCTCTATTATTCAACAAAAACCACAACACATTCTTTAGCTTTAGCACAGTACTTTTTTGAAAAATCTGACATTTACAGCCAGTGTTTGTGTGTGAACAGACAGCAGTGCTGATGAGCAGCTGCTCAGGAAGGTTCTGCATACCACGGGAGAGCAGGGAACTCACTGCTGCTTTTAAGAACAGAGGTTCCATTCCTGGCACAAATACTGAGGCTAGTTTGAAAACTCCAGTGGCTGACAAGACACCGGATTATGGACTTCACTGTAGCCCAGAGCCATGGAGAGAAACCGCTTTGATGCAGCTCTCATAAACAGCAAAGGCCAAGTGGGAAGGTTGTTATGAAAAATGAAGGAGGAAAGAAGAACTGAGTTTATCACTCAGGAACGTTGTGCTCTTATCATTTAGCCAATTAAGGTATTTACTTAACACTTGAAATCAACAAAACATTTAGTTTGAATATAGGAACATTTTAAACCCCTTTCTCAGCTACCAATCCACAGCAGCCCAGCCGGGACACCGAGGGTTATCCCATGCACTGAGAGGCAGACACCGGGCAGGGAGCCAGGCAGGAGCTGTGGGGCTCGGTGCCCCCCGCCTGCGGGCACTGCGGTGGCACCGGGCTGTGCACAGCCCCCACAGTGCCCTGTGGGACAGCCGGGCACGGCCCTGGCACCGGGGGGCTCTGCTCTGGCACCTGAGCTGTGCATCCCCCTGGCACCGGGGGCTCTGCTCTGACAAAGCCACAGCTCCTCCTCAACCTCGCTCCTTCCCACAGGCTCAACATTCCTCATCCTATTTCTCCTGCCCCATGGTTTTGCTTTGTCTACTACACGTCCTTGTTCTCACAAAGCCGAAGAGAAGTGAAGCAAACTGAAAGCAGATAGCAGAGATGTCTGAATTCAACAAACAGCAACCTTTTTCACTCAGTTTTACTTTCCGCACCCCCAATACAGCACCATTCCCCTGCCACAACCAACCTGCACAAGACCACACCATAGCAAGCACAGAGCCCAGACAGTCCTGCAGACCACAAACTGAAGTCACCCAGGGAATTTTTAAAAGCAGGCACTGCTACACAGAGCCATGACTTCAATGAGAAACCCCAGATAGGTCACAGTAACCATGCTAGTGCATTTCTCTCCAATGAGAGGAGTCTGGAAAGGAAGACTATTTGCAGCTGTGCTCAGTCAGGTGAGCTGAATGCCATCCTTTAGCTAGGACTCACCTGAACAGGTCTGTGCACATCCAGAAACTCTGCCATGGTCTCCAAGACCAGTAGCTGTTGATCCATGCCTGCAGATGACAAGGAGTGTCAGACTGGAGGACATTTAATGAACCTTATCTCTGAAGCAGAACAGACTCTGACATGTCCAGGCACTCGAGACACTCGGCTCACCTTTCCACTGGAGAAGCACTGAGCACTGCAGGTGCAGAGGGGTCAGCCCAAACAGGGCATCAGCAGCTGTGTGACCCTCTGGCATCTCCCCCTTCCCTGCACATTGTGCTGAACTGCACCTCCTCAGAGCACTGGAGCCTGGGCAATGGACAGGGCTGGATTCAAAAGCACAATTGCATCAGGTGGCAGTATCAGCAACCAGACTGAAACCTGCTGAGCTGGAACCCCTGAATTTCCTATGATACAAAAATATATAAATGTGATTGAAGACTGACTGGTGACCTCAACTGCACAAGAGGGGTTAAATTGCTGTCAGCAAATGGGGCTTGGAGTCTCACACTGCTGCTCTGCAGCCCCAACCAAAGCTTGGAGTGTCTCTCTCTGGGCTCTGGCCCACCTCCCTGCCCACAGGGTGCAGCCAAGCCAGGAGGCAGCAGCACTGAGGTACAGGGGCACACACCCCAAATCATTTCTCCTGCCTGGATGCTGCAATTGCAGCTCTGTGCCTCCCTGGGGTACAGGGGGCACACACCCCAAATAATTTCTCCTGCCGGGATGCTGCAATTGCAACAATTCTCTTGTATCCACTGCTCTGAAACTGCTATCCAGGCTTTGTCCATCCTTGGAAATGCAAGTTATTTTGAACAGTGGGGCCCAAGCCCCAACAGCTCCTGAAAGCCCAGAGTCACCAAGCTGCTATTAAAGATATCCAGAGGGGCATTTGTGGACTGTGTGACCCAGCAGGTTTTTTGCATCTAGAAAACAGAACTGTTTTCTGTAGTTTAACAAGTTATTGAAAGGTCAATCCAAAAAGTATCTTGTAATAGAAGTATTCAGACATTTCTATTTCATCTCCTCTGTTGAGGCCAGTGTAGCTCAGCTCATGGAGACTTACCTTAGGCTATAGCTCACCCTACAAGCACTCATTCCTGGCTCACTCTTGTTAGTTATGTACCACACTGTGCAACATCAGCTGAGGTGTTTTAGAAATACAAGTTTGAAAAAGCATCTGGTCTTCTTTAGATGCTGGCAGGGAGAGTGCTTCCCACCCCTCCCAGCACTCAAGCAATAGATGAAGCTGTGCTTTGTAGCTGAAATGAGCAGACCATCCACAGGGGAGGGGAAATCATCTTTGTAGCTTAACACCATGCAGAGACAAGAGGCAATACCTTCTAAAATGCACTTGCTCCACATGCCCAGCATGGCCCCATCCCCAAACGCTAACAAAGCTGGAGGTGGTAGCACTATCATTTCAGTGTAGGCATCTACCAGTCACAGCATCTTTCCACCAAATCTGCCACCAGTGTTACACTCTAGTTCATGCAAGCAAGTAACATTTACCTGTGAAAAAAGGCAAAAGAGAGCTCTCCTAACACAGATCTAGCAATAGCAGCATGGAGGAATTCCACAACACTAAAGCAACTGAGATTTCTTGCTCACTTCTTGTCCCACTCACATTTATTCTCCTCTGCCCCACAGTCCTGCTAGTTTTGAAGATGCTGGCACCTGAATGCAATTGTGGTTGATTACCTAAGCAAGATGAACAGCACCTGATACCACACCAGAACAGGCTCATGAGCTCCAAAGAGTTACAAATACACAGACCATCGGGGAAATCCTGATCCTTTCACTAAATAATACAAATTTCTTCTAAATTGACCAGTTTGGGTTTGTTTTTTTTATTTTATTTTATTTTTTCCTACTTTCTTCCTTGAAACAAGGCACAGCATTCTGCATTTTGAATGCTGTCCACAGCAGAGGACATAGTGGCCCTTCTAAACACCAGCACACCGTGCATTTAAAAAAATATTCCCACATCAAGAGAAGAAGATGTGGGGAAAATACCACAATCAGCAAAATCCTGGGAGAAGCCAGGAAAAGCACAACCAACGGCTCCCAGGGGTGTGAAAGCAAGGCCCCCAGCAGGAGGGGAGGCCTCTCCCAGCAAAGGCACAGGGAGGAGCAGGGCTGGAGCCCCCCAGACCCCAGCCAGAGCATGGGGTGAGCGCTGCTGCAGGACTGGGCCAGCAGTCCCCAGCAGAATGAATGTTGTGCTTTCTGACTCCTTCCCAACTCCGTGTTTGTTGGGAAACATCAAAGCCAGTGGAATAGTAGGTGTCCCAAAATGTCTTAATTCAGAGAATTAGTGTTAACCGAGTCTGATTAGCTCCATTTATCTCTAATTAATTACCTTTACCTAATTAGACACCCTGTTTCCAGTAGACATGGAGTCAAGTAGACTAGATTATTAGTGTAGTCATTGTGCCTTTACAAAATCCTGAAATTAATGAAACGTGCAAAAGAATCCACAGCTTTAATTGCACAGGTGTTGCCTTATGGCAAAGCTTTATCATCTGATTACACCAAGGGATTATTAGTGACTTTTTATATAGAGGATGAGCCTGTGAAATGTACCTTAGCAACAGCTCATTAGTTTAGGGTTGTTACTGTATTATTTATTACATTCAGCCTTCCCCATTATCTAGATTGATTCATGGACCTATATTTTCCTCCCCTCTGTGCAGGAAATAAATAAATAAGTGAAGGCTGGCTATTGCTGTCCAGCTGCAATATGAGGGGAAGGCAGAACGTATTCTCCAGCTACCAATATTCACCCTTTAATATAAAGCTTTAAAGTTGATTTAAATAAAACTCCCTTTTTTTCCCTCCCTCAGAAAAGTAATCAATTCAAGCTTCTGTCAAACTGGAATGCTTCCTACATGCCATCTAAGCAGTTTGGGCCACCTTAAATCTTTTCAGATAAATAAAAATACATTACTGGATAGAAAAATTGAGTACAATATATTTAATCCAAAATATTTTTTTCTGCTATAACTCATACTTTATGAAATCTATCAGAAATATTTTATTTTGTTATTTCTCTTAACTGTTTGGTTGTTGGCTACTTCTTCAGGTTTGGAGGAGTTTGCCAGGCAGAAAAACTGTCTGAATAAAGAAAGCAAAGCTGCAGCCTCTACATTAAGAACCACTTTCCCCAAAGAGAAGCAACTTGCTGTCAAGGTTGAGAAGGCTTGACCTTACCTTCCTGTGTCTTCCCCAGCAACACCCCACTGGACTTGCTAAATATCATCAGTACCACAGCCCTGGCACTGCCCCAAGGAGAGGAGGCTGAACTGACCAAACAGCAACCCAGTAAACAACATTATGAGGAATTATTTTCCAAAATCATCCAGAATACCAGATTCATTGAATACTATGTAAAACCTTACTGTTCACTTATTACCCAATATAAAATAAAAATGGGGGAAAATTGGCAACAATTATTATGTAGGGTATGACAACTGATTTGAGCAGCAATAATGGCTATTTAATTACAAACATGGTTATACAACTTCTTGTGTCTGCATTACAAAAAAAAATTAATTTTAATCTCAAAACCATGGCTCTAACAGACAGCAATTTTGTAGTGTGTTCACATGGCACACCTGCAAACCATGCCATCCTGCAACACAGGCACTTGTGCTGGCTTGTGGCTGCTCTGCCAAATAGGGATTGTTTGTATGGACACAAACTGTATAAAACAATGTGATACTCACCTGCTTCGTGTCACCTTAGGATTGCTGCTCTTCCAAGACCTTCCCTTGAAAATAAATAGTCACTGTGGTTTCTAAGGGCCAAAGCCACTGCCCTTGCTATGAGATCCTCCTATGGGACCTCAAGCACTCCACATTCCACAGGAGCAAAGCAGCTATGGGGCTCTGAGCCACCAAAGCTGGGACAGTGGCAAAGTGTGAGCCCACCCTCCAAACCAATGCCCAACACAACACATATGTTCACTTTATCAATCTAAAACTCTTCTTCGGTGTTGTGTGCCAACAGAGCCCATCCCTCGATGGCCTTGAAGGGATTCCATTCTCTTCTACATCCCTGGTGCCCCCAAAGGACACAAATGATCTCTCACCCTGGATCCCTGGGCACATGGATCCAGCTGCCATCCTCTGAGCAGGCAGCACTGGGCTTTAAAACAGGCATGCATCCACTTCTTCAGCCACTGTGAAATCCCATGGATCAGCACTCACCTGGAGAGCAGGAGGTCCAGGGTTGACACCTTTCTTTAAAATTCCAGCAGCATGGATAATGAAGGTGGCAAGGCGGGGCAGCCAGTTATCCAAGAGCTGGCAGGTAGGAAAGCACCAGGAGGAGAGAACAGGAGACTCCTATCACTGAGAAGCTCAGGTAAGGCACATTAGACAGTGCCAGAGACAGCCCTGGAGGAATGCTGGGAGCCCCAGATCTGGACACATCCTCTCAGAGTCATGG